>NC_090021.1:158454946-158755780 GCF_037176765.1 Anolis sagrei
AGGGCTTCCCAGTTCTCAGTGTCTATGCCACAGTTTTTAAGGTTGGCTTTGAGCCCATCTTTAAATCTCTTTTCCTGTCCACCAACATTCTGTTTTCCGTTCTTGAGTTCGGAGTAGAGCAACTGCTTTGAGAGACGGTGGTCGGGCATCCGGACAATGTGGCTGGTCCAGCGGAGTTGATAGCAGAGGACCATCGCTTCAATGCTGGTGGTCTTGCTTCTTCCAGCACGCTGACCTTTGTCCACCTGTCTTCCCAAGAGATTTGCAGGATTTTCCGGAGGCAGCGCTGATGGAATAGTTCCAGGAATTGCATGTGACGTCTGTAGACAGTCCACGTCTCACAGGCATCTAGCAGGGTTGGGAGGACAATAGCTCTATAAACAAGCACCTTGGTATCCCTACGGATGTCCCAGTCCTCAAACACTCTCTGCTTCATTCGGAATCAGGATCCCATGATCATGTTTCCACATGCCCTAATAATCCTACATTCCCACACTACTGCTGTTCCTTAATTTTTTATTTATACTTTTAGAGTAATTTCATAATTTTATCTTTAAAAAGGCAAATATAACTATAAAATATGAATACAAGAAAATGGACAGCTTGGGAAAAGCGAGGAGAGGAGGGAGAGGTGAAAAATCCCACCCATCAATATCATATTACTGCCAGCACAGAAGTGGAAAGGGCCATCCTAGCAAGGTAAGTAATGGGAAGATCATGAGACTGAGATCTGTTGATGGGTTTTGCCTGTCAACAGCTAGAGGCAGGATAATCATGGGGAGGAGGAGGTAGACTGGCAATGGGATGCACATAGCATTGTGCAATAAGGACCGTTAGCTAAGATGATAGTCGAGCTGAAATGAAATTAAATGTTGAAGTCCTATGTTTAGGTTGTATGTCCCATTACTCATAGTTAGAGCAGATACACTGAAACCAATGATGTTCAATTCAATCACAGCTAACCTAATCACTTAAAAGCAACATTGGTGTCAATACATGCTTGCTTACTTTTAGAAAACAGTGAAGTTCCATTATCATTAGCACTGTAATACCTGGATTCTGATAAGAAGATAATTGAAGCAATCCACTCAGTGTATCAGATGGGAAGATTAATGAAAGCATTATCAGTAGAATCATTCTAACAGATGGTCATATGTATATTGGCAGCTTATGAAACCTCATAGTTCTTTTTTAATGGCAAAGGAAATTTTCTAGGGAAAACAAGCTGAAGGCAGCCATGGTTGTCTAGTAGAGTGAAGAATTAAAATTCTCAAAGGAGTGAGCTAAGTTTTTTTAATTTCACAAGAATTAATTTTCTAGACTACCTATAATTAGTAGTAGAGGAAACTGTTGACTAAGATAGAAGGCTGACAGCAGGAATTTAATAACAAGGAATATGCCTCTGTACGGAAGTGTATTGCCTTCTGAGGTAAGCTCTTCCAACTTCAATTGTTTCACTAGATTCTTGTCAGTTACAGTATTTGATGTAAACGGTTTGGGCCCCGCCAATCTTTGCGATCGCATCTCCTTCTATGAACCGGCACAACTTTAAGATCTTCCGGGGAGGCCTTTCTCTCACTCCCACCACCGTCACAAGCATGGTTGGTGGGGACGAGAGAGAGGGCCTTCTCGGTGGTGGCCCCCTGCCTCTGGAATGCCCTTCCTAGGGAAATAAAACAGGACCCATCCCTCCCCTCCTTTCATAAGAGCCTGAAGACCTGGTGGTTTAAACAAGTCTTTGAGGATGACTAGCTTTAGCTTAGCCCCGGATACTGATGAATAAGGCCATATCCTTTTCTACCAATTACCCAGGTTAGGCCCTGGAAATGAACAGCCATAACTCTAACTAATTTCCTGGGCCTCCTACAAATTGCACTAGCCTCGGCCCGGCCTTTTAAATTGCATTGAACAATATTATTTTATATATATATGTGCTATTGTGATTGTTTATGCCTATATTGTCTTGTTAATTTTATGTTTATACTGTTTTCTTTGTATGCATTGATGATTTTACTTGGAAACTGCTCTGAGTCCCCTCGGGGAGATAGATCAGTATATAAATAAAGTTTTGTTGTTGTTTGATGTTGATGATCTTGTCCTTAATAGCTTATCTGGGATCCATTGCTGGGGATCCATTTCCACAATGTATATGCTTTTTGTTCCTCTCATAACCACTCCCAGTTTGCTAGGGGTTCCTTCTATTACCATATTTCATAGTCTCAAATGTACTTTGTTACTTCATAATTTTGTTTTAACTACAAAGCTTGCTTACTTTTTCCACTGACCATAAACCCTTCCCACTGATTATCTCTTAAAAGATTTAGTTTAACACCTACAATAGTATGGAGTGGCCATAGTATCTGGGGAATTGTGGGGAAAGTTAATTTCCAAGTTCTCCTTCTAGTTGGCACTACTTTTTAAAAGGTAGAACTAGCAGGATGAGCTTCAAAGGTCATATGGGATGCAAAAACCCATACCTCTGATTAATTCTGTGGTTAATGTCTTTGCTGAGCCATATCCATGAAAAAATTAGACATCCAGACAGTGAAAAAAACTG
The DNA here is from genome assembly GCF_037176765.1 of Anolis sagrei. Lineage (NCBI taxonomy): Eukaryota > Metazoa > Chordata > Lepidosauria > Squamata > Anolidae > Anolis > Anolis sagrei. The sequence goes on from NC_090021.1 coordinate 158,457,504, forward strand.
ACAAAGTAAACAAACTCAATGTATAGTAGAAGGCTTTCATGGCCGGAATCACTGGGTTGTTTTAGGTTTTTTCGGGCTACATGGCCATGGTCTAGAGGCATTCTCTCCTAGAGGACCTCACTACCTCTGAGGATGCTTGTCATAGATGCAGGCGAAACGTCAGGAGAGAATGCCTCTAGACCATGGCCATGTAGCCCGAAAAAACCTAAAACAACCCAAAACAAACTCATTTGATGTGCTGGGCTGGAAGGGTGTTCTGTGAATACTGTGGATTCTAAAAAAATAAATGGGTTCTAGAGCAAATTAAGGCTGAACTTTCCTTAGATGTCAAGATAACTAAAGTGAGACTGCCTTATTTTGGCCATATCATGAGAAGACACGAGTCACTAGAAAAGACAATAGTTCTGGTAAGGAAGAAGGAAGTACAAAAGGAGGAAGATAGCACCCCAGATTAATAGATTCAGTCAAGAAGCCTGTAAGACTTGAGTAGGGTTGTTGAAGATAGGGTGCCTTGAAGGTCTCTCATTCATGAGGATCACCATAAGTTGAACTCCACTGAACGGCAGTTAACAAAAGTAATCTAGTATCAATAACCCCCGGTGGCACAGTGGGTTAAAGCACTGAGCTGCTGAGCTTGTTGATCGAAAGGTCGCAGGTTCGATTCCGGGGAGCGGCGTGAGCTTCCGCTGTCAGCCCTAGCTTCTGCCAACCTAGCAGTTCGAAAACATGCAAATGTGAGTAGATCAATAGGCTCTGGCGGGAAGGTAACGGCGCTCCATGCAGTCATGCCGGCCACATGACCTTGGAGGTGTCTACAGACAGCGCTGGCTCTTTGGCTTAGAAATGGAGATGAGCACCACACCCCAGAGTCAGACATGACTGGACTTAATGTCAGGGGACTACCTACCTACTACCTAAAGAATGTACCAGACTCAACAACTCTATCCCCGTGCCCTTCCAATACACAGAGGCGGCCCTAGGTAATTTTTAATGGTATTTTGGCGCCCCTCCCCCCAACCAATCATTGATATATATTTTCTGTTCATTGTGGGAGTTCTGTGTGCCATATTTGGTTCAATTCCATCATTGGTGGAGTTCAGAATGCTCAAATGCTTACTTTGCATAATGGGTTGCCGAGGCTCCCCCCGGACTGCTAGGGCTGTTGTGAGCCAAGGGGGCACTCCTCAAGTGACGGTTGAGGGGCATTTACAGAGGCGCCTCTGCGCCCCTGGCAAAAAAAAAAGTACAGCGACCACTTACTTTGCGTAATGGACAAGCCGCCCCTGCCAATATATCAGGGGTTAGTCCGGTTTGTGAACCAACAGGTTAGCTCTCCCACTATGGCCCAAGATCTTGATAGCTCATGTACATTATGGAAAACATAAGAGTCAATCCAAGTTGAATACCACTGATTATAGTGCCAGCAAGTCCAGTGCATCCTACCAAACTGGAAAGAGGCTCATCAGAGATAACCTTTTCAAAAATTCCAAAAGATATGGAGCCAGATATGTCTTCTGGTATTTTAAAATTAAAAAATGAATAATGTAATTTTGTTTTATATGAAGTTGACATTCTTAGTCGATTCCAATCTAATTAGGATAAAGTAAGGCAGTCTCTTTAATGGCGCTCCATGCAGTCATGCCAGCCACATGACCTTGGAGGTGTCTACGGACAACGCTGGCTCTTCGGCTTAGAAATGGAGATGAGCAACACACCCCAGAGTCAGACATGACTGGACTTAATGTCAGGGGACTACCTTTACCTTTACCTTTAAGGCAGTCTCTCATTTAAGTTCTAACCAAGGCTAATTCTAATTAGCTTCTGTAGTGGTCTGGTACCTTTAAGTTGTTTAGGCTGCAATTGTAGTAAACTTCCTGAGTGATATTTGTACTTTGAATGCAAACTTAATGTTGGTTCAACTGTATTATTTGAAAACAGCCTACATCTTTAAATTCTTACTCTGCCTTATCCCAAAGAGTCACGATGAGTTATGAGTTTAAGGAAAAGTATTGTACTGTGAGCTGTATCTTATATTTCTAAAAAACTTTTGGTAAAAATAAAAGTTTCCTATGGGACTGGAATGGCAGTAATTTGTCTTTAGAAGGTAGCTGTAGGGAGTTCTACAGACTTTTAAGTATTAGAAAGTTCTTTAAGCATTTCAAAAATGTGTGCTCAGTCTTTCAGAGTGCTATCAGAGACTGAATTGTATGGCCGGTGTTTCTATTGGATTTTTCTGTCAAAAATCAGTTGTAACCCTTTCACTGTTTGCTTTGAAACTGGTACTCTCTCTGCAAAAGCCTAAAAAGTGCTCCAGCATCTAACTATGAGTTGGGAGTTTCAGTAAGAAAGACTTCACGGGGAGTGAGTGAGAAAACTAGTCCCCAGAAAAGAATTAAGTAGGACCTCCAACAAAATATTACAGTGCAGAGTGCTTTTGTTATAGATATCAGCCAGCCAATGGCCTTTTCCAAGAGACTTGGTAATTTTCCATTCTGATAGCATTTTGCAGCAACTGATCACACTCAGTCCTCATCAGGGTTCCCAGATTTAAGGACATGGAAATACTTCTTTGGTTTTCAGGATGATGTGGAGGAATCCTAGGACACGATAACTATCTTGATAAGTGTGTGTGTGTAGAGGGATATATATATATATACATATGGATAAATAAATGATAAATGATAGGTAGAGATAGATCTAACAGATGGACAGACTTTTCACATTGGGGCTTTCTTTTTATTGTAATGCGTACTCTATGCCACTGCGATTGTGGTTTAATGGAACCTACTTAATAGTACCATCTAGAACAGTGGTTCTCAACCTGGGGGTCGGGACCCCTGGGGGAGGTCATGAGGGGGTTTCAGAGGGGTCACCAAAGACCATCCAAAAACATAGTATTTTCTGTTGATCATAGGGGTTCCATGTGGGAAGTTTGGCCCAATTCTATCATTGGTGGGGATCAGAATGATCTTTTATTGTAGGTGAACTATAAATCCCAGCAACTAAAACTCTCAAATGCCAAGGTCTATTTTCCCCAAACTCCACCAGCGTTCATTCACATTGGGCATGTTGAGTGTTCATGGCAAGTTTGGTCCAGATCCATCATTGTGTGAGTCCATAGTGCTCTCTGGATGTAAGTGAACTACAACTCCAAACCTCAAGGTCAGTGCCCACCAAACCCTTCCAGTATTTTCTGTTGGTCAAGGGAGTTCTGTGTGGCGCGATTGGTTCAATTCCATTGTTGGAGTTCATAATGCTCTTTGACTGTAGGTAAACTATAAATCCCAGCAACTATAACTCCCAAATGACAACATCAATCCCCTACCAACCCCACCTGTATTCAAATTGGGGCATATCACGTATTTGTGCCAAATTTATTTCTTTATTTATTTAGACCATTTCTACCCCGTCCTTCTCACCCCTGAGGGGGGACTCAGGACGGCTAACACAGGCAACTATTCAATGCCAACAGTATCAAAACAACAATATAAAACAGCAATATAAAATCCATTACAATTAAGCAGTGATATTAATTAAAATTACATAACCACATAGAACAAATCACAGAATCACAGGTCATAAAGCCATTTCCAATTTTCAAACAATCCTATTGTCTGAGTTCAGTGACTAAAGTGCTGTTGTGCCCACTAGCCAAAGGCCTGGCTCCAAAACCACTTCTTTAGTTTTTTTCCCAAAAGTAAGGAGGGAGGACGCCGACCTAATCTCGCTGGGGAGCGAATTCCATAAGCGGGCGGTCACCACCGAGAAGGCCGTGTCCCTCGTCCCCACCAGATGTGTTTGAGACGCTGGTCCAGTGAATGAAAATTTGGTCCAGTGAATGAAAATACATCCTGCATATCAGATATTTATACTATTATTCATAACAGTAGCAAAATTATAGATGTGAAGTAGCAACAAAAATAATATTATGGTTGGGGATCACCACAACATGAGGAACTGTATTAAGGGGTAGCAGCATTAGTAAGGTTGAGAACCACTGATCTAGACTGTTCATTTATAGCATAATTCTTGTAACATCAACAGAGCTTGCCTGCGGTAAAATTTCAGGGCCAGGTATAGGCCTGACTTGGCAGTCCTAGTATTCACTGAATTGTTTTTAATTCTCCTCCCAACTGAAACAATGATATGGCACACAACAAAAGCAACCCTCCCTTCCCCAATAATGCATTTTGTACATAATGTTTCAGATCTGCCCTTCCGCTTGTGACGGTCATCCAAGATACAGAGCCAATGAACAGTATGGGTTAAAAACAGGGAGAGGCGTTCAGAGAGATGCTGTGAAATTGGTTCCTTAAAGTTTTTTTTCTATTGTATTGTTGAAGGCTTTCATGGCTGGAATCACTAGGTTCTTGTGGGTTTTTTCGGGCTATATGGCCATGTTCTAGAGGCATTTTCTCCTGACGTTTCGCCTGCATCTATGGCAAGCATCCTCAGAGGTAGTGAGGTCTGTTGGAATTAGGAAAATGGGTTTTATATATCTGTGGAATGACTGGGGTGGGGCAAAGAGCTCTTCTCTGCTGGATCTAGGTGTGAATGTTTCAACTGACCACCTTCATTAGCATTTGAAGGCCTGGCTGAGCCTGGGGGAATCTTTTGTTGAGAGGTGTTAAGATGTGCCTGGTTGTTTCCTCTCTGCTGTTTTGCTGTTGTAATTTTAGAGTTTTTTAATACTGGTAGCCAGATTTTGTTCATTTTCATGGTCTCCTCCTTTCTGTTGAAATTGTCCACATGCTTGTGGATTTCAATGGCTTCTCTGTGTAGTCTGACATGGTGGTTGTTGGAGTGGTCCAGCATTTCTGTGTTCTCAAATAATATGCTGTGTCCAGGCTGGTTTTTTTCGATTGTCTTTCCCCAGTATAAAGATGGTGTTCAGCTGTTGCTTTTGGTAGTATTGCACCACTTCACAGATAACTTTACTAAATGTGTTTTGCCAGGCTTTAAGTTTAGGCTCAGTCATTCAAAAACTCTTACAAACTACCTCATTATAAAGGGTTTAAACCAGTGGCATATGGTGGTTAAACCCTAGGTAATCCACAAAGCCCTCCAGATCATATCAAAGGAAGCAGATGAACTTCCGGTGGGGCACTGTAGATGTTCTAGGGTGGAGCCGGCACATGCTGCCATGGCAGCAACATGAGAGGCTTCCCATGTTGCCATGGGAAGAAGTGGGGCAACACTTCCCCCCATGGGATCAACTTCCTCAGGAGCAGGACATGGGGTGGAGGGTTCCCCACGCGCCCCGACAAGCATAGCTGGATTAGCCACAGTGGAGATTCTGGCAGTCGTGTAATGAGGATGAATGTTTTCCTTTCCACCTCTTCTGTTATTTTTGTAAACCTGAGGCCTCCTCCTGAAACAGCTTGTTCTCATTTGTACATGGATAGTGCCGTTTTAGTTACACAAGCAGAGACCTAGGCAATGGGTTTGCTCTTAGTACATATATTCAAAAACATAATATAGATTCATTCAAATCATAATCAAATGGGTTTTGTGTTTCTTTAAGTTCAATGCTGATTAAGTAAATGGTTTCAGTGTAACTAGACTTGAGGCACATTTGAGTTATTTTTGGACTATCCTATTGAGCTTACAAGCAAACCTCTGTTTTGCTTGAGAAAACCCCTTCATCAGGATGTGGTTATGAGATAACAGTCTATTTTCCATATTGCAGTATTTTAATGAATCAAACCAAGTTGTACACATTCATTTGTTGGCTTTGTTACACTAGGTGGGTCTTTTTTATTATTTGTTTTGCAGAGTGGATGACAAGAAAATAAAATTAAGTGTCGCTAAGGCAAGCGACTTACCTGCCTGCCTATACTTGGACTTTCACAAGCATACATGTTTATCTCGATTATGGATGTGATAGATATTTGAAAACAACCAGATATGGATGTGCATTTTCTCAGCTTGCTGTATCTGAGTGTGAACTGCATTTTCTCCTGCCCTCAAAGCAGGAAGGGGTAAGAAATTAGTTCCTGCAACAGGAAATGGCAGACAGAACAGCTCTGTGAAAGGAAACACTCCTGCACACCACGTTATACCATTCGGTATTTGATCTCAATTACTGTCTCATAATTTTCCAGATCCTTTCACTGGTCAGTGTTTCTCAAAAGTCACATAATTCCTTTTCTGAATCATAATTCTGACTCGATCGATTGTAAACTGGATCGGGGTATAGGGTGGCAACCTGTGCTGGACAGGGTTACACTCCCCCTGAAGTCACAGGTCTGCAGTTTGGGTGTCCTCTTGGACTCATCACTTACGCTTGAAGCTCAGGCATTGGCGGTGGCCGGAAGGGCTTTTGCACAATTGAGACTCGTGCACCAACTACGACCGTACCTCGTGAAGGCTGATCTGGCCAGAGTGGTCCATGCCTTGGTCACCTCCAGATTGGACTACTGTAATGCGCTCTACGTGGGGCTGCCCTTGAAAATGGCCCAGAAATTCCAACTGGTCAAACAGGCTGTTAACTGGTGCTCCTTACAGAGAGAGGTCAACCCTCCTGTTTAAGGAGCTCCATTGGCTGCCGGTCCCAATTCAAGGTGCAGGTATACGAACCCACACGATCCCTCCATTCATCTGGAGAGGCCCTGTTCACAATCCCACCTGCGTTGCAAGCACGTTTGGTGGGGAGGAGGGACAGGGCCTTCTCTGTTGTGGCCCCCGACTCTGGAACTCTCTCCCTAAGGACATCAGACAAGCCTCAACGTTGGCAGTCTTTAGGAAGAGCTTGAAAACGTGGCTTTTCCAGTGTGCCTTCCCAGGATAGGAAACTTCTAGCATCATGTACCAAATGCACTTTATTAGAGATTTAAGATTGTCTGCACACCACACCTATCTCTAAAAACCTATCCATTTCACTTGTCATGTCCAGCATTTTAAATTTTATTCATTACACTTGGCCCGGCCTTAGTTTTTAAATGTGTTGTGGTGTTATTGTCTAATGTTATTGCTATTGTTTTAATGTTTATTACTTTGCTTTATGAGTTTACTTATTGTTGTATTGTTATGCTGTTGTTTTATTGATGTGTTGGGCCTTGGCCTCTTGTAAGCCACATCGTGTCCTTCGAGAGATGTTAGCGGGGTATAAATAAAGTTAATAATAATTTCATATATTTCACCAGAGGCCTAAGACTGTCCTGCTCCAGATAGAGAAAGGTGTAAAGGAAGCTAGAACAAATTAAGGGACATGATGCACTACTATTTGGTGATGGTAACAACAACAATACCTTTTCATAAATAAAAACTTAGAATAATAGAGCTGGAAGAGATTATCTGGGTCAACCAGTCTAACACCCTGCCATGCAAAACAAACACATACACACAATCCAAGTATCCCTGACAGATGGCCATCCAGCCTCTGTTTAAAAGCTTCCAAAGGAGGAGTCTCCATCAGACTCCGAGCTCTCACAGTCAGGAGTTTTTCATAATGTTCAGGTTCAATCTCCCTTCCTGTAATTTGAACCCATTGCTCTGAGTCCTAGTCTTCAGGGTAGCAAAAAAACATGTCTTCTTCCTCTAGTCCAGTGCGGTCTAGGCAAAACTATGGTGAGGTGGATCGGTAATTGGTTAAATGGACAAACCCAGAGAGTGCTCACCAATGCTTCTTCTTCATCCTGGAAAGAAGTGACAAGTGGAGTGCCGCAGGGTCCCGTCCTGTTCAACATCTTTATTAATGACTTAGATGAAGGGTTAGAAGGCATGATCATCAAGTTTGTAGAGGACACCAAATTGGGAGGGATAGCCAATACTCCAGAGGACAGGAGCAGGATTCAAAACAATCTTGACAGATTAGAGAGATGGGCCAAAACTAACAAACTGAAGCTAAACAGTGACAAATGCAAGATACTCCACTTAGGCAGAAAAAATGAAATGCAAAGATACAGAATGGGGGACAATGCCTGGCTCGAGAGCAGTACGTGTGAAAAAGATCTTGGAGTCCTCGTGGACAACAAGTTAAACATGAGCCAACAATGTGATGTGGCGGCAAAAAAAGCCAATGGGATTTTGGCCTGCATCAATAGGAACATAGTGTCTAGATCTAGGGAAGTCATGCTACCCCTCCATTCTGCTTTGGTTAGACCACACCTGGAATATTGTGTCCATTTCTGGGCACCACAATTCAAGAGAGATATTGACAAGCTGGAATGTGTCCAGAGGAGGGCAACTAAAATGATCCAGGGTCTGGAGAACAAGCCCTATGAGGAGCGGCTCAAGGAGCTGGGCATGGTTAGCCTGAAGAAGAGAAGGCGGAGAGGAGATATGATAGCCACGTATAAATATGTGAGAGGAAGCCACAGGGAGGAGGGAGCAAGCTTGTTTTCTGCTTCCCTGGAGACTAGGACAGGAAACAACGGCTTCAAACTACAAGAAAGGGACTCAGAGGCTGGATGGCCATCTGTCAGGGGTGATTTGAATGGGCCATCCAATCCAACCCCCTGCCAAGAAGCAGGAATATTGCATTTAAATCACCCCTGACAGATGGCCATCCAGCCTCTGAGTCCCCCCTCAGGGGTTGAGAAGGGCGGGGTAGAAATGTGCGAAATAAAATAATAATAAATAATCAAAATAATCAAAAATCAAACTTCAGTTTCTTGATGAAACAGTGTAGTCGAAAACATGTGAAATAAGAATATTGAATAATTAGTTCTTAGTCTAAAACTCTGAGAAGAAAAGAAATTGATGGACCTTTAACAGTTCACTTCTTACCATGACCTTATAAGAGTTTGTGGTATTAAATAAAATGGTATTTGAGCATATTGGAACATGTAGTTATTTCCCCGCCCCCACCAAAGTACTGACAAAAGGACCAATTTGTTGAATTTTCAATGAGTGGAATTTTGAATAAACATTAGTCCTCTTAAATGTCACATTTCTATTCCAAATTCTAAACTGACAAAATTTCATGACATCCTTGAATGCAGAGGGAAAAAAGCTTGATTTAATTGACTTAAATTTGGTACTTGCTGGTACAAAACCTCCTCAGATTGTTTCCTCCAAAGGTTCTGTACTATTTTGGGAAGAATAGAAAATTAGAAGAAGAAGAAACCAACCTTCCAATTCAGTGCTGGTTGTCCCCTCTTAAACATTTCTTTCTCAAAACCTCGGGGGCAAAGAGAACTGGGAAGAAAACTCTACGAAATAATTGGGACCAAGCATGATCTCTGGTGCTTTGAGCACCACAACCCACAGTTCAGCCATTAATAATATAAAAAGTTAGGCCTTGTGAAGTCAAGTTCACATTCTGATTCATGTCCTGACATCTTCTGTGAAAAACTTCTGAAAACCCTTAGCCAGTTTTGATTTGTTTGGAGATATCTGGACCAAAAAAAATATGAAATATATAAAATTGCTTTATACGTAGAGATTGGCAAAGATATTTCACATGTGTGTGTATTTAGGGAGGAGGGGTTCACACCTCCCAAAATCGCCTTGACACTTGCCATACCTTCTGGGGTATTATTGACCCTTCTAGACCAATATTGTCTCTTCTGATTGACAGATGCTCTCCAACATCAGAGGCAGGAGCTTTTCCCATTCATATTGATTGAGAGCTTTTTTAATTGGGAGTACCAAGAATAGAGAATTTTGTCTCTATTCTTGGAGACAAAGCCTGCAGTCTCTAAAGAAACGCAAAGCAAGTATGGTTTTGTAATCTATATAAATAAAAATGTAGTGTTCATTTGTGGTATTCACAGAACTCAAAAACCAATGGACAAATTGACACCAAATTTGGACACAAGACACCTAACTACCCAATGTATGTCCTCCACTAAAAAAAATGATTTTGTCGTTTGGGAGTTGTCATTGCTGGGATTTATAGTTCAACTACAAACAAATAATAATAATAATAATAATAATAATAATAATATAAACAACCTTTATTTGTACCCTGCTACCATCTCCCGCAGAACTCGGTGCGGCTTACAAGAGGCCGAGCCCAAAGTACATCATTAACAAAAACACAACAGACAGCAATACAATGCAACAATACATAATCAAACAATAAAACAGTAACAAAAGCACAACACTGTTAAAAACATGTGGCAGGGCCAAATGTAATAGTTAAAATTCTAAAAATGCTGGGCATGTCCAGGTAAGGTAGACTGGATATTTTGGGAATAGATCACCAGACTTGGGCCACAGCAACGCGTGGCAGGGGACTGCTAGTCTATATAAATAAAATGTGATGTTCGTTTGTGGGTTTAACATAACTCAAAAACCACTGGATGAATTGACCCCAAATTTGGACACAAGACACCTAACAACCTAATGTATGTCCTTCACTCAAAAAAATTGATTATGTCATTTGGGAGTTGTAGTTGCTGGGATTTATAGTTCATCTACAATCAAAGAGCATTCTGAATTCCACCAATGATGGAATTGAACCAAACTTGGCACACAATTCTCCCATGAGCAATAAAAAATACTGGAAGGGTTCGGTGGACAGTGTGCTTTGGTTTTGGAGTTGTAGTTCACCTACATTCAGAGATCACTATGGACACAAACAATAATGGATCTGGACCAAACTCTACAGGAATACTCAATATGCCCAAATGCGAACACTGATGGAGTTTGAGGGAAATAGAATCTTGACATTTGTTGCTGGGATTTATAGTTCACCTACAATCACAGAGCATTCTGAACCCCACCAACAATAGAACTGTAAGAGCCGTCGCAAACTAGGTTCCTGCGGGAGAAAACCTTGCTAGCAAGTCCCTGACGTCATGAGCCTGCGCCTCTCTCCCCGCCCCTTTCTCCGCCCTTTTCTCTTTGCCAGCGTGGTTTTTCCTTTGCTAGGGCAGCATTGCCCGCATTTTCTCTCAGTTGAATTCTGCCAACTGAGAGAAAATGCGGGCAATGCTGCCCTAGCAAAGGAAAAACCACGCTGGCAAATAGAAAGGGGCGGAGAAAGGGGCGGGGCGAGAGGCGGAGTCTCGTGACGTCAGGGACACGCTAGCAAGGTTTTCTCCCGCAGGAACAGAGTTTGCGACGGGCCTACCAAACTTGGCACACAATTCTCCCATGACCAATAGAAAATACTGGAAGGGTTTGGTGGGCAGTGTCCTTTGGTTTTGGAGTTGTAGTTCACCTACATCCAGAGATCACTGTGGACACAAACAATGATGGATCTGGACTAAACTATACACGAATACTCTATATGCCCAAATGTGAACACTGGTGGAGTTGGGGAAAAATAGAATCTTGACATTTGAGAGTTGTAGTTGCTGGGATTTATAGTTCACCTACAATCACAGAGCATTTTGAACATCAACAACGATAGAATTGGGCCAAACCTTCCACACAGAACCCCCATGTGGGCCACAGCAACACGTGGCACATTACGGCTAGTCTATATAAATAAAAATGTAATGTTCATTTGTGGGATTAACTCAAAAACCACTTGATGAATTGACACCAAATTTGGACACAACACACCTATGAGGCCAACGAGCGACCATCACTCATAAAAACAGTGGAAAACACAGTAAATGAGACTTAAAAAACAAAATAAATTACATTACAATGCATGCACAAAACCACATATATACACATACAAAACACATATACACAGAGTGGGCCACAACAACGTGTGACAGGGGACAACTAGTAAATAATAAATAACAATAGGGATCAAAAATTCTCCTTCACTTTCTATATTCAAGAAGGACTGGCTTTAACATCAGTAGCTCCTTCCCTTTATTCCATTCAGAACAAATTGATGCGCTTGAGCATTTTTTTAGGAAACATGCCTGATGAATGCCTTCTGAGCACACTTGCCAAATCAACCTGTCTTCCTGCATTAGTGAGAAGGAAAAAGGTGTAACGGAATTGCTCGCTTTGCAAGTTAGCGATTCCTATGTCATCTATTCACAGTATTTAACTGAGATCCTCACACCTGCTTTGTTCTAGTCTAAATGCACATTTTTCTCTGTGCAAGGCTGTCTCGGTGCAATTGATTTGCCACTGCTGCCGATTTTTTCTTCAGATAGTAGACATATTCTACATAATTTCATTACCCTAATTGAAATGCAGAAAGTCCAGTCATTCCATTTTGGCTAGAGAGCTGCGGAAGTGTGTAATTAATTTATCCCGCGGAATATGTTTACAGAAATATACGAGAAGTACAACAAAAATGTTATTGCTAAATGTGCTTCACCCAAAAAATTATTTCGAGTAGAGAGTCTTCGCGAAGCCATTCTCCCTGCCACAACAACCTCTAATGAGAGATAATGATGATAATGCAATATTATGTGTAGCTGAAGAGGGAAGGCAAGGTGAACAACGGCCAAACTGGGCTATTGTTTCCCAGCTAAACACACAAATTATACTCTGATTTTATTTCTTCCAATGTGCAACATTAGCATTTTGAATTGATGATATCTCGGCACGCATAGCTCAGAGTTATTTTCTGGAGGCTTCATAATGACATTCTGCTAGTACCGCCGCATTCGCTGTCGCCATGCAATTCAAATAAATAACCTCAAATGTTTCCCCAGATATGTATTCTGTTCAGTTGCAAATGATTGATTTTGAAATATTAAATCTGCATAGCTTTTGTTTCTCATATATGTCTTTCATACAGTGGCAACTTGAAGCTTCCATGTCACTTGGGCAAATTGCAAGTGTTGAACCTGACTCAGCACATGTGCTGAGTCAGGTTCAACACTTGCGGTTTGCCCAAGTGATGGCTTTGAAAGGCAGCAGATCACAGGAGCTGTCTTCATAGACCTGTCAACAGCCTATGATACTGTGAACCACCGCCTCCTCCTGAGAAAAATGTATAATATCACAAAGGACTACCACCTCACAAGCGCCTCATAGGAAACCTGCTACAAAACAGGAGCTTTTTTGATGAGTTCCAGGGCCAGAGAAGCAGATGGCGGAAACAGAAGAGCGGCCTGCCTCAGGGGAGCGTGCTTGTTCCATCCATGTTCAACATCTACACAAATGACCAGCCACTGCCAGAAGGGACAGAGAGTTTCATCTATGCTGATGACCGCGCCATTACTTCTCAAGCAGGAAGCTTTGGGATGGTAGAACAGAAGCTTTCCGAAGCTCTAGGTGCTCTTACTGCCTATTCCAAGGAAAACCAGCTGATCCCCAACCCATCTAAAACACAGACATGTGCCTTTCATCTCAAGAACAGACAAGCATCCCGAGCTCTGAAGATCACCTGGGAAGGAACCCCACTGGAGCATTGCAGCGCACCCAAATACCTGGGTGTCACTCTAGACCGTGCTCTTACCTACAAGAAGCACTGCCTGAACATCAAGCAAAAAGTGGGTGCTATAAACAATATCATACAAAAGGTGACTGGCACATCCTGGGGATCACAACCAGATACAGTGAAGACATCTGCACTTGCGCTATGCTACTCTGCTGCTGAGTATGCATGCCTAGTGTGGAACACATCTCACCACAGTAAAACAGTGGATGTGGCTCTGAATGAGACATGCCGCATTATCACGGGGTGTCTGCGCCCTACACCACTGGAGAAATTACACTGCTTAGCCGGTATTGCACTACCTGACATCTGCCGGGAAGTAGCAGCCAATAGTGAAAGGACCAAGGCAGAGACATCTCCAGCTCATCCCCTGTTTGGGTATCAGCCAGCATGTCAACGACTTAAATCTAGAAATAGTTTTCTAAGATCTACAGAGACACTCGCTGGAACACCTCAGCAAACGAGAGTCCAAAAGTGGCAGGCTCAAACCCAGAACCTCAACCAATGGCTGATACCAAATGAGAAACTCCTCCCTGGGCACACAGAGGACTGGGCGACTTGGAAGGCGCTGAACAGACTGTGCTCTGGCACCACGAGATGCAGAGCCAACCTTCAGAAATGGGGCTACAAAGTGGAATCCTCAACATGCGAGTGCGGAGAGGAGCAAACCACTGACCACCTGCTGCAATGGAACCTGAGCCCTGCCACATGCACAATGGAGGACCTTCTTGCAGCAACACCAGAAGCACTCCAAATGGCCAGATACTGGTCAAAGGACATTTAATCAACTACCAAACTCACAAATTTTGTATTCTGTATTTTGTATTTTTTTATTTTGTCTGTTTGCTTTGTTGTGTTAGAAATGTAATATAACTGACTGGTTGCTGATGACTCGATAAATAAATAAAAAAAAACTTGGGCAAAAGGTCCAATCTAGGCTTTAATAGCTATCTCCGGTGCTGAATACGTATGGGTTTTTCTAGGGCTTTCAGGGGAAAGGGTTCATGACTGTGGGTAACTCCGTTGACATCTAGGACTTTGGGTATCTGCTTTAATGCCTGTTTGGGGCCGTGTGCTGGGGGGGGGGGGGGGGTGCGGTGTAAACAACAGTCACCTCTCAGAAACATAGAGAAGAAAATAAATGAGTTGGTTTGAGAAGAGAGATGAGAGTTCTGAAATCTATATAAATAAAAATGTAATGTTAGTTCGTGCTACCATCAGAACTCAAAAACCACCGGGGGAATTGACACCAAATTTGGACACAAGACACCTAACAGTCCAATTTATGTCCTCCACTCAAAAAAATGATTTTGTCATTTGGGAATTGTCATTGCTGGGATTTATAGTTTACCTACAATCAAAGAGCATTCTGAACTCCACCAATGATGGAATTGGGCCAAACCTAGCACACAGGGCTCCCATGACCAACAGAAAAAACTGGAAAGGTTTAGTGGACATTGTCCTTGAGTTTGGGAATTATAGTTCACCCACATCCAGAGAGCACTGTGGACTCAAACAATGATGGATCTGGACCAAACTTGGCACAAATATTCCATATGCCCAAATATGAACACAGATGGAGTTTAAGGGAAATAGACCTTGACATTTGGGAGTTGTAGTTGCTGGGATTTACAGTTCACCTACAATCAAAGAGCATTCTGAAATCCACCAATGATTTATTTATTATTTATTTATTTATTTATAGTTCTTATATTCTGCCCTTCTCACCCCGCAGGGGACTCAGGGCGGATTACAGTAAACACATATATGGCAAACATTCAATGCCAGTTTGACAAACAACATTTAACAGACAAAGGCTATTTAACTTTTTCTCTGGCCGCCAGGGGAGCTGCTGCTTTTCATCGTCCATCAACGACACCAATGAAGTTCTTCCGCATTCCACATTCCCCGGAGTCTTCTTTCTTTATAGCCTCATAAATTAGTTAAATTTAGCCTCCCACACAAGGTGGTACCTTATTTTCCTACTTGACAGATGCAACTGTCTTTCGGGTTGCAAAGGTCGACAACGAGCTACACAATGGCTGGACACCCACTCCAGCCCGGGCTGGCTTCGAACTCATGACCTTTTGGTCAGAGTGATCTTAATGCAGCTGACATTCAGTCAGCTGCGCAACAATCCCGATGATGGAATTCAACCAAGCATGGCATACCAACAGAACACACTGAAAGGGTTTGGTGGGCATTGACCTTGAGTTTGGGAGTTGTAGTTCACCTACATCCAGAGAGCACTGTGGATTCAAACAATGATGGATCTGGACCAAACTTGACACAAAAATTCCATATGCCTAAATATGTACACCGATGGAGTTTGGAGGAAATAGACCTTGACATTTGGGATTTGTAGTTACTGGGATTTATAGTTCACTACAATTAAAGAGCATTCTGAAACCCACAAACAACAGAAATGGGGCAAACTTCCCACACAGAACCCACATCACAAACAGAAAATACTTAAGGCCATCCAGTCCAACTCTCTTCACCAGGGCAAGAAAATGTAATCAGAGCCCTCCTGACAAAGAGCCATCCAGTCATAAATATAGATAGATAGATAGATGATAGATAGATAGATATGATTCACACAGAGAGAGATATATAGTATAACAGATTTGAAAGAGACCCTTAAAGAAGGACTATGATATGTTGCATATTCTAGAGTAGGCAAACCAGACACTCTCCACATCAATACTGACAAAGAAACAGCCAGAAATACTGTTTACTCACAAGCATAAATAAATTACATATATTAGAAACCAACACTTTCTCGTTACTTTATTTTCCAGATCACTAGACTGGGCCACAGCAACGCATGGCAGGGGACGGCTAGTAGTCATATATAAATATGTAAAAGAATGTCATAACGAAGAGGGAGCCAGCTTATTTTCTGCTGCCCTGGAGACTAGGACTTGGAGCAATGGGCTCAAATGACAGTAAAAGATCTTCCACCTGAACATTAGGAAGAAGTTCCTGACCATGCGAGCTGCTCAACAGTGGAACTCTTTGCCTCATAGCATGGTGGAAGCTCCTTCCTTGGATGCTTTTAAACAGAGGCTGGATGGCCATCTGTCGGAGTGCTTTGTGCTTTTCCTGCATGGCAGGGGGTTGGACTAGATGGTGCACGTGGTCTCTTCCAACTCTATGACAGCCTTGACACTGGCAAAGAGTGAATACAAAATGGCACATTAAAACAACCCTCAAACCTATATTGCAGAGTTGCTCTCTCTGAAGTGACAGATCTCTAGCTGAATTCTCCTTGGAGCAAAATTTGACAAGAACAAATTTTCAGATACAGTACTGACTTTTACAAAGTCTCTTTGGATTTTAAAAGTATAATATGGAAAACATTTAAAATAACTCCTTCTCAGTCATCCTAGAAGCAGAATGCATTGGTAAGGACAAGAAAAATGAGAGGAGGAGAAAGAGAAAATGTGTAAGGCAAGCTTGTTTTTCTTCTCAAGGCTCCTTTAAGTACCAGTTTTGTCCATCCAAATAGTATGTTGAAACTTGTGTTTAGGTTGAAGATGGAACAACACATTGTAATATGGCAAAAAAACATGTATTTGATGTTTCTTATTGTATGTTGAAACTTGCGATTAGATTGAAGATGGAACAACACATTGTAATATGACAAAAAATCATGTATTTTGATGTTTTCTTATTGAGGGAAGAGTATCAAATTGGTAGCAATCAACAGGAAAACCAAACAAATGTATGTAGTCAGGATGGAAAACAGACACTTTTCTTTTTCATTTATTTGGTGTTAAATGCAAGAAAAAAAATCAATTATAGTAATTGAGATTTTGATAAGTTTTGGTACAAGCAGAGTTCAAGACAAGAGTTCTCATAAATAACAAGAGAAGCACATTTTACATCGATTATCTAACTCAATTTATTCTCTCATTTGCCATTGTGCCTATGAAGTATATCTTCAAGGTCCAAATAAATATTTACATTCTTTCTGCTCATGACAGGCATAAAAATGAATTAAAGCACAAGACACAACTAAATGCTAATAAAATGTGAAAATAATATATTTGATATTAATGTGATTTTTTTTTAAATAGTACGTGTATGCACTAAAGTCCTGCAAGATGGATTCCTCCCCCTCCCTAATTTCACACAGTTTAGCCACATTTTTTTCTTTGACCTAAAAGACTTATGTAACATGCAATTTGTATGTATAAAATGGGGGAAATTCAATTGTTGCTAGTTCAATGGAATGTCTCCTTTAAGAAACTACCAAAACTGATACTGTGGTCCTTGGTTTTCAGTGTGATTTAGTTCCAGGAAGCAGTTGTACTGTGCAAATTAGAAGCCCTGGAACTAGGGCCCTTTCTACGCTGCCATTTAAAATCCTGATTATCTGCTTTGAACTGGATTATATGGCAATGTAAACTCATATAATCCTGTTCAAAGCAGATAATGTGCACCGGGATTGTGGCACAGCTGGCTGAGTGACAGCTGCATTAAGATCACTCTGACCAAAAGGTCATGAGTTTGAAGTCAGCCCGGGTTGGAGTGGGTTTCCAACCAATTGTGTGTAGCCTGTCAACCTCTGCAACCCGAAAGACAGTTGCATCTGTCAAGTAGGAAAATTAGGTACCACCTTAAAGTGTGGGGAGGCTCAATTAATTGATTTATGAGGCCATAAAGAAGACTCCAGCAAAGCATTCCAGCGGGGAAGCATGCGGGGAATGCGGAAGTGCTTCATCAGCATCGCAGATGAACAATGGAAGCGACAGCTCCCCTGGCGGCCAGAAAAAGTTAAATAGCCTCTGTGTATGCCTGTATATGTTTGTATGTCAAAAATTGGCATTGAATGTTTGCCATATATATGTACACTGTAATCCGCCCTGATTCCCCTGCGGGGTGAGAAGGGCAGAATATAAAAGCTGTAAACAAATAAATAAATAAATAAATATCTGCTTTGAAAATCCGAATTATACGGCAGTGTAGAAGGGGCCTGGGTCAATGACTAGATAATTTGCTTTGACCCGGTTCAAGGTTCTACTATATGCATGGATTCATATGAAGGAATTGTTTTTTTCCCTACCTCCCACATCACACTACACTTATGTGGATCTCTAGAGTTCTTATTCCTTAATTGCTTTCACTATGGGATATATTTTACACTATTATTTTTATTTTTTTATTTACAGTATTTATATTCCGCTCTTCTCACCCCCGTAGGGGACTCCGGGCGGATTACAGTGTACACATATATGACAAATATTTAATGCCAATTTGACATACAACGTATACAGACATACACAGAGGCTATTTAACTTTTTCTGGCCGCCAGGGGAGCTGTCGCTTTCATCGTCCATCTGCGACACTGATTAAGTACTTCCGCATTCCCTGCATGTTTCCGCTGGAGTGCTTTGCTAGAGTCTTTTTTTTAATGGCCTCATAAATTAGTTAATTTAGTTGATTTAATTTAATAAAGTACGCTGGTCCGTATTAGGGGCTGTATTTCAGAGTACAGGGTGGGCTTCAGCACAGCAGGTTAAACACCAGCTGCAGTAAATTTTGCCAATCAAAAGGTTTACAGTTTGAAGCCCGGGTCAGGGTAAGCTCCTGGCTTTTAGTCCAGCTTCTGCTTAGCTAGCAGTTTGAAAGTAAATGTGAGTATATAAATAGGTACCGCATTAAAGCGGGGAGGTATTTAAGGTACCCATAAAGAAATGTCAGGAAAATGGCGGTGATTCTGTCAAGGAGGAAGTTTACGAACAAAGCTCTTCAGCAGGGAAGAAGGAGAAACGAGCACAAACCTCCAAGATGCTGAAGATTAAAAAGCCTATATATACCTCTATCTATGTACAGTTGCCTGTCTTGTCACTGTATAATGGCATTTAATGTTTACCATATATGTGTTCTGTGATCTGCCCTGAGTCCCCTTCAACATGAGAATGGCAAAACATAAATACTGTAAATAAATACCTCCTGACTTTGCTTCTGCCTGTTGAATGTCCTCAATGTACATTGCTTTTTAAAAAGATTTTATTTATAAATTTGTCCATCAAAATGTATAAGCATACATTCTTCTCTCTTTTTACAGTATCTTAGACAAAAGAGTATGTTATATTATATACAATCTAACAGTAAATAAACATCAATAACATCTTTAATCATATTTCTTATCAATATTTTTAAATTTCCATTACAACGAATGCTATATATAACTCTATCACACACCTTTTATCCACTTATTCATAGTGTATTTCTTTATAATTATTATTATTATACCGTCCCTCCCCCTCTTCCCCTTAGCCTTAGTTTGTGCCCCCTTCACCAGGACCAACCAACTCATGTTATTTCACCATTCCAAAATATCATTGGACAGACCTTCAAATTCAAGAATGGATGGATAAATCTTCAAGCAGAAGACATCAAACCAAGGTTTGATGGTGTCTGATAAGTCTTGAAGTAAATAATTGTGATCTGTATGAAGGACATCTGGGCACAGTTATAGCATTTATTTCCATTTTCAGGGATAAGTTTGTGGAATTTCTGAATTGGTGGCTACATCATACATACATCATACACTCGTTCCCACAAAGGGCTTTCCAAAGGAGTCACCAATCACAAGTATGGAAAAGCACGAAAATAACATGTTCCTCGTGAGAATACAAGGTAGGTTTCTTGGGCAAATACTGATTGGCGTTAAGCTTCTGTAAAGCATGAACACAAAGATAGTTTTAGAGTGATTGCAAATGAAGTTGGCTTTAAGCAAAATTATCATTTATTCCTTACAGCCATGAATTAAGTTTAAGAGGTTAAATAGCTTCATCACTTTTTTTGACGCTAAACGTAAAAGTCAGGCTGTTAAATATTCATATGACTCAAGCCCTGTCACAGTGATATGAACTAATGTGACATTGTACACAGAGGGAAGAAATGCTTAGCACACATTACACTTATTTATTACCAAATGGATAATCAGCTATGAAAACATAATCATAAAATTCCCTTATGTTAGTATTAAAAAATAATTAAAATGCCAAGCAACTTATAAAATAAAATGTAATGATAATTGTAAATAATACTGTGATCTTCTGTAAACTTATGAACTCTGTAACTTGATTCTCAGTGTTTTTACAACCTGCTGATTACACATATTCACCAAGAGGAATAACATCTCAAAACTTTCATACTATAGGGAGCATACAACACCCCTTTTAAAACAGCTTCACTGGTTACCAATAAGTTGCCGAGCCAAATTCAAAGTGCGGATTATGACCTATAAAGCCCTAAACGGTTCGGGCCTCACCTATCTTCATGATCACATCTCCCTCTATGAATTGGCACAAACTTTAAGATGTTCCGGGGAGGCCCTCCTCTCATTCCCACCACCATCAAAAACACAATTGGTGGGGACGAGAGAGAGGCACTTCTCGGTGGTGGCCCCCTGCCTCTGTAACTCCCTTCCTAGAGAAATGAGACAGGCCCCATCCCTCCCCTCCTTTCGTAAGAGCTTGAAGACCTGGTGGTTTAAACAAGCCTTTGAGAATGACTAGTTCAAGCACAGCCCCAGATATTGTTGAATATGGCCACATCTTTTTTTTACCACTTATCCAGGTCACTTCCTCCTATTAGGTCTTGGAAATGAACAGCCATAGACTCTACCTAATTTCCTGGGCCTCTTAAAAATTGCACTCGCCTTGGCCCGGCCTTTTAAATTGCATTGAACAGACAATATTATTTTAAATATATATGTGCTATTGTGATTGTTTATGCCTATAGACTTTATCTATTATTGTTGTTGCCTGCTATAGCATTGCACCTAATTTCCCGGGCCCTCTAGAAATTGCACTAGCCTTGGCCCGGCCTTTTTAAATTGCCTTGAACAGGCAGGATTATTTTAAATATATATGTGCTATTGTGATTTTTTAATGCTTAATTTTCTTTGTTATTTTTATGATTATGTCGTTTGCTCTGTATGTATTGATTATGTTACTTAGAATCCGCTCTGAGTCCCTTTTGGGAGATAGAGCGGTTATAAATAAAGTTTTGTTGTTGTTGTTTCATCGGATATTATCCTCTGCAATGTTTCTGATGGTTAGATGTTTTAAATTCAATATCTGAGGCTCTTGTTTGAAGGTTTTGTGACTTATTTGCCATCACACAGAACTGAGTATTAGACAGGATTCATAAAACTGAAATGTTCTGTGTTTTTGAGAACACAGAAATGTTGGACCACACCAACAACCACCATGTCAGACTACACAGAGAAGCCATTGAAATCCACAAGTATGTGGACAATTTCAACAGAAAGGAGGAAACCATGAAAATGAACAAATTTCAAATAACAACAGCAAAACAGCAGAGAGGAAACAACCAGGCACATCTTAACACCTCTCAACAAAAGATTTTCCCAGGCTCAGGCAGGACTTCAAATGCTAATGAAGGTGGTCAGTTGAAACATTCACACCTAGCTCCAGCAGAGAAGAGCTCCGTGCCCTACCCCAGCCATTCCACAGATATATAAACCCATTTTCCTAATTCCAACAGACCTCACTACCTCTGAAGATGCTTGCCATAGATGCAGGCGAAACATCAGGAGAAATGCCTCTAGAACATGGCCCTATAGCCCGAAAAAACCCACAAGAACCTAGTGATTCCAGTCATGAAAGCCTTCGACAATACATTCAACTGGAAAACATTGTATTTATATATTTGAAATAATAATAATAATAATAATAATAATAATAATAATAATAATAATAATTTTATTTCTTACTCGCCTCTCCCTGTGACTCGAGGCGGGTTACAACACAATAAAAAAGAACATTGCAAAAATTCCCAAATATACAGATTTCTATAAAAGATCCCCATTAAAACTGCATTTCTATAAAATACACATCAAGGTGCACAAAACAGACATCAAAGGACATGAATTCAAAATGTATAGCTAAAAAAAAAATAAAGTTAAAGGACTTTTTTTTCTTTTTGAGCTGTATGCTGGATTTGAAGAATAATTGGACAAAGAGTTTGGGAAATAAGTCAAAATGATTACTAATGATTAATGAGAACATTTTTTTCATTGATCACACAGGCCTAGGAATTATATCTTGTGATATGGCATGTCAGAAAAAGACAGATTATATATATGGATTTGAAATGGCAGTTTAGCTGACAGTTCTGTCACACACCGTGAGATATATAAATATATTTGTTGTTCATTCGTTCAGTTGTTTCCGACTCTTCGTGACCACGCCAGAGCTCCCTGTCGGCCATCACCACCCCCAGCTCCTTCAGAGTCAAGCCAGTCACTTCAAGGATCCCATCCATTCATCTTGCCCTTGGTCAGCCCCTCTTCCTTTTCCCTTCAATTTTCCCCAGCATCATTGTCTTCTCCAAGCTTTCCTGTCTTCTCATGATGTGGCCAAAGTACTTCAACTTTGTCTCTAATATCCTTTCCTCCAATGAGCAGTTGGGCTTTATTCCCTGAAGTATGGACTGGTTGGATATATATAAGGGGGTTTGTGTTAATTTTTCGTCAGCATCCTGTGTTTGCCTTAAGAGATATGAATTTTGTAATATGTATATAAATAAGTTTTTTTAGGCTTGATTTAGTTAATGACATTTCAGTTTATCCCCATCGATTCTTCTCTCATTGAACCATGATGGGATCTCTGTGGGGTAGGGTCATATAAAGCTGGCTGTGTGAAACCAATCTATTTAATGAAGTCTATAGCTGTTCATATAAAGGTCATAACACGATATTTGCAGGGACCTTACAACCTTTAAATTAAGGATCAATATATTTCATAACTTTAATATGTACTGAGTAGTAACACAGTAATTTAAAGTGGGCACTTTATTGAATAAACCATGTGTGTGTTTGAAGAACAGAATTTGGCACTTGCTTTAGCAATGTTATTGTTAATTACCTTAGGGATTTTGTTGTGCCTAATTATTTTTCTGATAGGAAATGGGAACAAAGGGCTATTTTTTTCCTTCTGGTATTGCGATTACAATTAACTAGGTTGGATTTATTTTATAAATATATTATATATCTGATCTCTTTATGGTTTAGAAAACTGCTTGAGGAGATGTAGCTACAGCCGGATTACTTTTAAAGGTAGAAAATAGTCTTGTTCGGTTTCCTCTGAGAGTTCAACTAAATGTG
This sequence comes from Anolis sagrei, assembly GCF_037176765.1. Taxonomy (NCBI): domain Eukaryota; kingdom Metazoa; phylum Chordata; class Lepidosauria; order Squamata; family Anolidae; genus Anolis; species Anolis sagrei. The sequence continues at coordinate 158,480,903 of NC_090021.1, forward strand.
ATTTGAGCAAAATACTGAATGGTTTCAGCAAACGAAATTTTCAGGAAAAAAGTTTTGACGTGTGAAATATCATTTTTATACATTTCAAAAACAATGCATGAAATCATTACAGAAACATAAAAACCTCCAAAATGTCACACGTCATATATTAAACTTCCATTCCTTTTGAGTTGGAGAAGGAACCCAAAGGACTCTCCATTTTCACAGTCCTACTCACAGAATGTCCAGGGAGGAGGATTTATCTGAGCCTGGAACGTTCAAGCTGAACATAGTTATTTGTAACTAGTTTCTTTTTCAAATAATAACTAAAATTATGTTACATATTATTCTGACTTAACACAGGATAGGTTCACTCCTTTGTGGTGCAATTGTAACTTTTTAGTTAATTATATGGAGTCTGATTTGTTGAATGACAGGGAAATAGGGAAATTTGACTAACAAAGCTAGACTTTGGCACCAAGAGGTCCAAAGGAAACCATGAGAGGATGAAGACCAGATTGGAGTAGAACACGTTATTTAATAAAGGGAACAAATGAAATTTTTCGTTTTAGTAGCTGTGCAGAGATTTTAAAATCTCTGAATGCACCTTTGCATATGTCTCTTAGGAATGCCCCAGCTATTTTTCCTCCGTCATCAAAAACATACATTATAAGCAGGTGCTCTGGATAGCTCAGTGCCTTACTAATTTCACAAATCCTTTTCTCCAGAGTTTCTCCCGACTTTCTTTCAGATGGGGTAATCACTTGTGTTCCCCACAGAGCAATAGCTGCTTGGTAAGCAACCAGGTGTACTTTCTCAAATAGCAGGGGGTGCTTTGCACCTTAAGGAGGATTATGCTTATTAAGAAAGAACCACAAAAGATTTCAGAATGTGAATTATAAGCATTCCTGGAGTTACCCGAACTGTATAAATACTGCCAACTAGTACTCAACATGATAGAGAAAACAATTCACAAAGTACCCCTTTGCATGTCTACGTTTTTGGGAGAGAGTGGGGTGGGGAAATCAAAATACAAACTTATACATGATGAGCATGAGGAAATGAAAAAGGTTGGCAAGTCTTCCTGTCTCTCAAGATGTAGCAAGAATATAGTACTCAAATATTGCACTAACAAAATATATGATGTGTTCATTATATATACATATCACTCAATCACTAAATGGTGTATTGACACCTATGCATATCTCATTGATTTAATGACCTTGCTTTGAAGCCAAATAGTTGGGTTTAGGTTCTAACATTTACATTAAAGCTAGGTTATTAAATTTCAGCAAAAATGATTGATGATGATTGCTTTAATAATCAATGAAAACAAATTTTAAAGCAAATCAATACCTGCTAACTGCAAATCATTTGTAGGTTAACCCATTCTATATTAATACATATTCCCTCTTGTAGTAGATAGTGGAGATTTCGAAAAGAAAATATCCTGTAGGGTGGAAATCAGAGTGTAACCTATCTTGGAAGGTTTCCTTCTATGAAAAGTTAGATTTGTGTGTCTATATCATTGTATGTGTGCATGTGCCCAGGCTATTAAGGATAAAATGGGAAACTGAAATTTTCAAAACTCATTATGAAATACGGGGGTGAGGGAAACATCATTTCTTAAATGATGTGTCCCTCACTTTATCAGCTTGGACTCATCACTGTCGCTTGAAGCTCAGGCGTTGGCGGTGGCCGGGAGGGCCTTTGCACAATTAAGATTTGTGCGCCAACTGCGATTGTACCTCGTGAAGGCGGATCTGGCGAGGGTGGCCCACGCCTTAGTCACCTCCAGATTGGACTACTGTAATGCACTCTACGTGGGGCTGCCCTTGAAAACGGCCCAGAAATTTCAATTGGTCCAAACTGACTTCCAAGCATTACAGAATTCAAATGAAAAAGTATTGTGTGCGTTTTGATTCTTAAATTTTTGTGTGGGCACCCCCTCCATGTTTCTTAATACCTGTTTGTATATGCAAAACTAACAAATTAGATACAACTAACAATTTTAAAATGAAGATTTGCAGTGTATGTAAGAGAACTGTCAGCAAAACTGCCATTTCAAATCCGAACTAATACAATATTTAAAACCTGTCTTTTATCAACATGCCATATCACTAGGTATAATTCTTAAGTATCTGACAGTCCCCAGGGTTTTTTTGGATTACATCTCCCAGCATTCCCAAACACTGATCATGTAGGTTGTAGTTGATGGGAACTGAAATCCAAAATATCTAGAGCATAGTTTCTAAAACCTGTGCTTCTCCAGATGCTTTGGACTTCAACTTCCAAAATTCCTAACAGTTGGTAAACTGGCTGGGATTTCTGGGATATGAAGTCCAAAGCACCTGGAGGAGCACGGTTTGATAAACAGTGATCTAGAGGGTACCAGTAAAAGTGCATTTTTACCTAAGAAACCACGGTAATGGGCCACTATTGTAATGTTTAATCTGTGTAATCTATATAAATAAAAATGTAATGTTCGCTTGTGATACCATCAGAACTCAAAAACCACTGGGGGAATTGACACCAAATTTGGACACAAGACACTATCTCAAGCAAGCTATGTCCTCCACCCACAGAAACCCAAAAAAACCCACTTCCCCTCTCTCCCCTCCCCCTTTAGAAAGTAAGCCTCAGGGAGGGAGGGGGGGAGAGAAGGAGTGCACATGCACAGCAGGCTCCCATGGGAGGAGGCTCTCCATTCAGGAGCTGGAGAAAAAGCCCTCATCCCCGCAGGCCTGCCTCTCTGCCGCTACCCTTTCCATGCTGCCTAGGATGCTCTGTCTCTCCAAAATTCATCTATCCAGACCCGACTAATCTACTGCCGATAGGATGAATTTGGGAGAAAGGAAACTCTGCGGAAGCAAAAGCAATCAAGCTCAGAGCAGATCAATAGATAACCCAAGCTCAGAATACAGAAACCCCAATCTTATTCAATCTTATTCATGTCAGGCAGGAAGACCCCATTCAAGCCCGCCCAACAGACGGCCATCCAATTCCAACCCCATTCTGCCAGGCAGGAAGACACCATTCATTCTACAAATATAGCATCCCAAGCATATAGGATCAAATAGCATAATAATAATAATAATAATAATAATAATAATAATAATAATCCAAAATAATAAATATATCAACTATAATAGACTTGAAGTCAATGATAATGACACATAAAAATCTATCCCAAAGAACTACAAAAAATTTAACTGGCCCAATGAATCCATACAGCTATGTAATAATTGGCAATATATATCTATAAACTTATATAACCCTTTCAAAATATTTTTGATAACATAAAATACTTATTTAATTTTAAAATATTTAATTATTTTCAGTTAAAACTGTTTAACTTTTGAATACGTCATTTAGATATTTTAAGTTCAAAATATTTGTTTAATTTAAACATATTTTAATATTTTCATTATAAAATATTTAATTCTTTAGTTCTAAAATATTTCATTTACATTATTTTGATTTTAAAAATTATTATTTACATTACATTGTTTTATTTTAATATTTCAAATTTAAAATATAAAATTGTTTAATTTTAATATTATTCCTTTAATTTTAATATTATAATTGATACATATTTAATATTTACATTTCATAATACTTTATTTTAATGTATTTTATTTGGTTTAATTATGAAATATTTAGTTACTTAATAATTTGTTTTTAAAATAATTATTTAATTTTAATGTTTTAATTTTAAAATATTTAATTGTTTTCCTTTACAAAATTAAAATCTAAAAATACTTAATTAACTTTAAAATATTTTACTGTTAGTATTTTATTTTAAAAAGCATTTAGTTGTTTACTTTTCAAATATTTTCCATATCACCAAGATAGGCCACAGCAACGAGTGGCTAGGAGGGAGGCTGGGGGATCGCCGGGGAAGGGGCCCTTGGATGCCACGCACGGAAGGACGGGCGCGGGAAACCCTTTGAGGGATAGGAAGGAGCTCCAAAGGACATCCAGTCCAACCTCATTTTACAGTAAAGGAAGACATCATCAAAGCCCTCCCGACAGATGGTCAACCAGTTGGGAGTCCCAGAGGCCATCCAGTCCAACCCCTTTTGTCTGTCTGTATGTCCATCCATCCTTTAATCCATCAATCACTCCATCTACATATCTATCGACCTACTACCTACCAACCTACCTATGTTCTATCCATCTACCTTCTGTTCCATCTATCAATGTCCCTTCCATCTGTCCCTTCTGTCTATTGTTTTGACTGGAATTCCTCTCTTATCTGAGGGCCATAGCAACGCATGGCAGGGTACAGCTAGTAAAAAATAAAAAGTCTAATGGCCCCAACACAAAGACACAGGGCTCTTTTGTTTGTTTGTTTTATAAGAAGGATAGGCTATGGCTTGGGGGCATTTAAGAATTTTATTACTCATACTGCTCTTGCCACGGGGCACATATCCTGAGTCTTCCAGGACAAAAGCTACATGTTTTCCCAACCAGCTTCAGGTCCAAAGCCATTTTAAAAGATCCAACTGCATCTGATATTAAGCTACTCAAGATGTCCAATTTTTATATCTGCACATACATACACATTTGTACATTTAATTCCCTTGAGTGAAGTTAAACTGATATTATTTGGATTCTGTTTTCTTTTACGTATATTACTAGAGGATGTCATTTTTGTTCTTTTACATATTAATGGAAAAAGGAATGACAAAACAAGAAATATACTGAAAGAATTAATAAGTAGATGTCTATACTGTATATATACAAACACACAAGAAAATAAAATATATCCTTGAAGGAAAATAGTGAACAGCAGTCCATAGTTTTATGAAAAGTTCAATGATCTAAAATAAAGCCATCACCATCTCCAATTGACAGATCATTTATCAAGGACCTCTACTCATTCAATGAAAAGAAACAGCCTCCGATTATCCCCACCTCCTCCTCCTTTCCTTTGCTATAATATCATAAACCATTTTTACAGCAGCATCCAACCTATCCAGTTAATCAGTAGAAAAACAATCCTAGAAGAAGGGCAGGGAATGCACACAGACAGCATGTAAAGAAGCTTGTAGTTCATGAAGCAACTCCTTTCTCCTTAATATCTGTGAGAAAATGTGATGTTATTTTTTTGTTATGTGTTTAATAATGTTCAATGTTTTGTTTTATTTTATTGTCATGTCAGGAGCAACTTGAGAAACTGCAAGTAGCTTTTGATGTGAGAGAATTGGCTGTCTGCAAGGACATTACCCAGGGGATGCCGGGATGTTTTGATTTTTTTACTATCCTTGTGGGAGGCTTCTCTCAAGTCCTCACATGAGGAGCTGGAGCTAACAGAGGGAGCTCATCCGTGCTCCCCCTGGATTTGAACCTGCGACCTGTCGGTCTTCAGTCTTGCGGGCACAAGGGTTTAACCCACTGCGCGCGCCACTGGGGGCACCTGAAAAAAACCTGCAAGTCGTTTCTGGTGTGAGATAATTGGCCATCTGTGTTGCATCCCAGTTCAAGAAACGAGACCATAAGATTAAATCCACCACACTGGACTGTAGGAAAAGCAGTCCTTGTTTATTGATGAAAAATTGGTTACAAAAGAAAGGTAAACGCAAAGTCAAAAAGCCACAGAAAAACACAGCAGTCAGTAGAATCTCTGAACTTGAGCAAAATTTCAAAAGCCACAATACAAGAACCAGAAACCTGTTAGTCTTTTACTAACCATGAACTTGATAAATACAAGCCTCTGGGATTACCGGCCATGAAACACAGGAATTCTGCCAAGGCACAGCCACAGTCCCAAACGTTGCTTGATCTAAAGAGGCACCCGGCAGGAGGCCTCTTAAACCAAAGAAGCTACTCTTTGAAACGACCCTTGACTTTGGAGCCTGGGCCTGTCTCTCCTGTAAACGAAGTGACCTTCGTAGAAACTGGGAAATATTTCTGTCTCTAACTATCTGTTCTTTTTGGTCCTCATTAAAAAACCCAGGTGGAGAGATATCACGGCTAGTTTCCAAAACATTTTCCTCCAGCAGTTGAGTTTCATTTTCATCACCGTTGACCTCTGTATCAACAACAGATTCCACACTGTCAGGGTCAGGGAGAGCTTGCTCAGTTGGAAAAACTATCAGAGAATCCGGTTCACACAGATCAGGATCAGGCTGAACCCCAACACTCTGCAAGGACGTTGCCCAGGGGATAACAGGATATTTTGATGTTTTACCATCCTTGTGGGAGGCTTCTCTCATGTCCCCGCAATGTGGAGCTGGAACTGATAGAGGGAGCTCATCCATGCCAAACCTGCGACCTGTCGGTCTTCAGTCCTGCCGGCACAGGGGTTTAACCCACTACACCATCGGGGGCCATTTTTTATTAGGGGAGGGTCAATTTTAATGTTTTATACTGTTTTTATCAAGGGCGTTAAATTGTTGCAAACACTGTGAACCGCCCTGAGTCCCCGTCGGGGTTGAGAAGGGTGGGATACAAATATTACATAAATAAATAAGCCACACTGAGTCCCTTGGGGAGATGGTAGCAGGGTACAAATAAAGTATTATTATTATTATTATTATTATTATTATTATTATTATTATGGAGCCCCTGGTGGCGCAGCACTGAGCTGATGAGCTTGTTGATCGAAAGGTCGCAGGTTCAATTCCGGAGAGCGGCGTGAGCTTCCGCTGTCAGCCCTAGCTTCTGCCAACCTAGCAGTTCAAAAACATGCAAATGTGAGTAGATTAATAGGTACCGCTCCGGCGGGAAGGTAACGGCGCTCCATGCAGTCATGCCGGCCACATGACCTTGGAGGTGTCTACGGACAACGCTGGCTCTTCGGCTTAGAAATGAAAATGAGCACCACACCCCAGAGTCAGACATGACTGGACTTAATGTCAGAGGACTACCTTTTTTTATTATTATTATTATTATTATTATTAGTTTATTGTTCTTGTAGGGTGCCTTTAAGTCATTCCAGACATATGGTGATTCTAAGGTGACCTATCACTAAGCTTTCTTGACAAGATTTGTTCAGAATGGGTTTTCTTTTCTCTTCTACTGAAGTCAAGTGAATGTGTCTTGCCCACCGGTGAGCTTCAATGGCCAAGCAGGGATTTGAACCCTGGCCGCCCAAACCACTGTACACTCAAACCACTGCACCTCAGTCTATAAAGCAAACTTTAAAAAAAATCCCAGTTGTTTGACAGTAAAAAAAAAAACCTACAACACTTCAGACAAATACCTCATCCATGTTCAATGACTAAAAAAACCCCCAAAAAACTGGATTCTCAAGATGTGCCCTCAAGTTGAGTGGAAAGAGGGACATCATATTTTAAAAAGCACATCTTACAAAAGAATATTGATAACTGAATCTGTATGGGGAATTCATGCACTGACTTGTATCTCTTTTCCACAGAAAAGGGAAAATTGTGCCAAGGACAACACAAAGATTCTGAATTAAATTTATTTTTACATTAGAATAATATTTCTTTGTGATTGTCTACATTACCAAACCGAAAGCCTAGCTGTCCTGAAGACTCAAAATCTAATTGTACGAGCAAATTTTAGAAACTCTCAAACATGTCTTCAGTTTAAACCTACATCTTATTATCAAGGTCTAGTGATTGAACATCTCTGTGCATACATTTTTGTTATTTAATGGAAATGTACAATATTCACTATAAAATATTAAATCATCATTTTGGCAGCACTCAATGTAATTCTTGCCTCCTTGTTGCACAGCCTTCTCAAAGCACACAGAACCAGGGAGGATTTATTTTATCCATTAATATTATTAGTGACACAATTCATTAGCACAGCAGGCTTGTTCCACATGAGCAACCTAGATGATAAACAAAACTGGACTTTAAAGGGTTCCTCAGAGAAGAAATGCCTGGAATTATGTCCTATTCCAAATTCTGATAAGGGGTTTCCACAGCTAATGAGACCAGGAGGCCTCCCTATTGATTTTCTGCCTACCTGCGTGACCGCATTTCTGTGTACGAACCCACACGATCTCTTCGATCATCTGGAGAGGCCCTGCTCATGCTCCCACCACCATCGCAAGCGCGAATGGTCCAGACGAGGGAGAGGGCCTTCTTGGTGGTGGCCCCTCAACTCTGGAACTCACTCCCCAGGGATATTAGACAAGCCCCAACTCTGTCAGTCTTTAGGGGGAGCCTAAAAACGTGGCTGTTTCAGTGTGCCTTCCCAGAATAAGGAAACTCCCAGCAATATGTCCTCAAACGCACTTTGATAATGATTTTGGATTGTCTGCACATTTCTTCCCTCTTCAAAACCTTTGTTCCAATTACATGCTACCTGTTCATACCCAACATTATTTTTAAATTTTTAATTATTGCATTTGGCCCAGCCATTGGTTTTTAAATGTGCCGTGTTATTGTTATTGTTTTTGCTTATTTTGCTATGAGTTTTGTATTGTTTTTTGTATTATTGCTGTTATTGTTATTGTTGTGTTGTGGGCTCGGCCTCATTTAAGCCTTACCGAGTCCCTCGGAAGATGGTAGTGGGGTACATTATTATTATTATTATTATTATTATTATTATTATAGCATTTATTTATTTATTTATTTATTTATTTATTATTTATTTACAGTTCTTATATTCCGCCCTTCTCACCCCGCAGGGGACTCAGGGCGGATTACAGTAAACACATATATGGCAAACATTCAATGCCAGTTTGACAAACAACATTTAACAGACAAAGGCTATTTAACTTTTTTTCTGGCCACCGGGGGAGCTGCTGCTTTTCATCGTCCATCAACGACACCGATGAAGTTCTTCCGCATTCCACATTCCCCGGAGTCTTCTTTCTTTATGGCCTCATAAATTAGTTAAATTTAGCCTCCCACACAAGGTGGTACCTTATTTTCCTACTTGACAGATGCAACTGTCTTTCGGGTTGCAAAGGTCGACAACGGGCTACACAATGGCTGGACACCCACTCCAGCCCGGGCTGGCTTCGAACTCATGACCTTTAGGTCAGACCTTTAGGTCAGAGTGATCTTAATGCAGCTGACACTCAGCCAGCTGCGCCACAATCCATTCATAACTATTAACCTAAATCTGTTGAGATCAAAAAATAATCTTTACTTTATAGCAGGATTTACAAGTTAACAACAGATACTACCACAGTATGCTACAAATCCCAGTTCTATTCTTGCAAACCCTTCTTCGTTTTGGAGGATACATGCTAAAATCCCTCAGCAATAATGTTATCTGCACCACCATTGCCACTACTGTTAGTACTATCACAATTTATGCTGGTCTACATTTGGCAGCGCTTTTCTCCCCAGACACAGCAAATGAGAACACTCAAATAATATTGCTTTAGTACCAATAGAGACTTTATTTCCATACAAACACCAGCTTAAAAGAGTTACAACTGGCATGGTGCTGTGTCTTGGTGGAACTCTTCTTTGGTACTCCCGGCTAGCAAAATTCCCTGTGGCTTTTTGCTACATTGTGTGTCTTAATGACATTCATGTAATTAATGTCACAGCTAGCTTGGCCTAAGGGTAACCAGCTGTGGATGTATAATACAAATGGAATGTTGTTCCCCTACTCTGAAATATTATCATTCAGATATCAGCTTGTTAACTGGTAGACAAGTCAGTCCTTGTTAAATTGATCAATTGACCATACCATTGTCAAGTTGACACCACCAATTTGGATCTTTTCTTAAAATCGTAATGCCAACTTCCTCTCTCATCTTTGAGGGGGTGGACCTATCCCTGTATTCTTTAGAGCAGTGGTTCTCAACCTGTGGGTCCCCAGGTGTTTTGGCCTACAACTCCCAGAAATCCCAGCCAGTTTACCAGCTGTTAGCATTTCTGGGAGTTGAAGGCCAAAACATCTGGGACCCATTAAGAACCACTGGCATATCGGGATGAGGTAGTACGCTTTAAATATGTAGTTCTCCGCTGTGTTGCTTTAAATAGGAAAAAAGGCCATTTTATATGTTATTTTAGCATTCCGACTGGCCAATAAAAATTTAGTTTCAATATATGGATCCCAGAATAAAGAATGAGGTGGATCCACTGTTCTTGTGGTGCAGGAACAGTAATCTGGTTCTTAACATCAATAACAACCAAGGAACTTATAGAATCATAGAATCAAAGAGTTGGAAGAGACCTCATGGGCCATCCAGTCCAACCCCCTGCCAAGAAGCAGGAATATTGCATTCAAATGATGGCCATCCAGCCCCTGTTTAAAAGCTTCCAAAGAAGGAGCCTCCACCACACTCCAGGGCAGAGAGTTCCACTGCTGAACGGTTCTCACAGTCAGGAAGTTCTTCCTCATGTTCCTCATTCCATCTGAACATTAGGAAGAACGTCCTGACTGTGAGAGCCGTTCAGCAGTGGAACTCTCTGCCCCGGAGTGTGGTGGAGGCTCCTTCTTTGGAAGCTTTTAAGCAGAGGCTGGATGGCTATTTGTCAGGGGTGATCTGAATGCAATATTCCTGCTTCTTGGCAGGGGGTTGGACTGGATGGCCCATGAGGTCTCTTCCAACTCTTTGATTCTATGATTCTATGATTCTATGATTCTATGTTCAGATGGAATCTCCTCTCTTGTAGTTTGAAGCCATTGTTCCGCGTCCTAGTCTCCAAGGATGCAGAAAACAAGCTTGCTCCCTCCTCCCTGTGGCTTCCTCTCACATATTTATACATGGCTATCATATCTCCTCTCAGCCTTCTCTTCTTCAAGCTAAACATGCCCAGCTCTTTAAGCCGCTCCTCATTGGGCTTGTTCTCCAGACCCTTGATCATTTTAGTCGCCCTCCTCTGGACACATTCCAGCTTGTCAATATCTCTCTTGAATTGTCTCAGGTACTACACAATATTCCAGGTGTGGTCTAACCAAGGCAGAATAGAGGGGTATTACTTCCCTGGACCTAGACACTATGCTCCAATTAATGCAGTCCAAAATCCCATTGGCTTTTTTTGCCGCCACATCACATTGTTGGCCCACAAGGACTCCAGGCATCCCCCATTCTATATCTTTGCATTTCGTTTTTCCTACCAAAGTGGAGTATCTTGCATTTATCACTGTTAAACTTCATTTTGTTAGTTTTGGCCCATCTCTATTCTGTCAAGATCGTTTTGAATCCTGTTCCTGTCCTCTGGAGTATTGGCTATCCCTCCCAATTTGATGTCGTCTGCAAACTTGATGATCCTGCCTTCTAACCCTTCATCGAAGTCATTAATAAAGATGTTGAACAGGACCGGGCCCAGGACGGAACCCTGCGGCACTCCACTCATCACTTCTTATAGTGGACTACAGAAAGACAGACCAGAAATCTTGCCCTTGGTTGTAAGTGAAGACCAAGTGAAGCAGGAGGCCAGTTTTAAGTTCCTGGGTGTCACTGTGAAGGAGGATCTGACCTGGGGCACCCATCCAACAGCTTTGGTTAAGAGGGCCCAGTAAATACTGTAGTACCTGAGACTTCTAAGGAACCAACAACTGAATGAAAAACTGCTGGTGACTTTCTATTGCTGTACTATAGAGAGTCTCCTAACCAACTGCATCTGAGCATGGTTTGGTTACTGCACAGTGGCAAATAGGAAGGCGCTCTGCTTCATCACATAACAGAATTCTCTTCCAGATAGAAAAAAACCCCCAAGTAATCATGTTAATCAGTTCTTGTGGGTTTTTTCGGGCTATATGGCCGTGTTCTAGAGGCACTTCTCCTGACGTTTCGCCTGTATCTATGGCAAGCATCCTCAGAGGTGAGGTCACCTCTGGATGCTTGCCATAGATGCAGGCGAAACGTCAGGAGAAATGTCTCTAGAACATGGCCATATAGCCCGAAAAAACCCACAAGAACTGAGTGATTCCAGCCATGAAAGCCTTAGACAATCATGTTAATATTCTTGTACTGAATCAGCTTTTGTAGGAAGAGTTGCAAAGTTTGGTGTAACTATGAATCTGAATGTGTATACTAGCCTAATTTGCTACTGTAAAGTATATTGATTTATTGATTTTTTTATGACTAACAGTTGGCACCCCAAAAATGAAATAAGAGATAAATTATACTAAATTCTCCCATTCAGTTTGCACCCCAAACCCCCCATGGCTTGGCTTTTCTCAAGCTAACAATACCGTTGATTGTTTTAACTGATTTGCTCAGTTTTTATTGCAGACAATCATCCCCATTTCATTGTTAGTGTATTTGTGATTTTTTTTCTTCATAATAAATTCATCAGACTTATCTGTGGGTAGATTCTCCCGTCCTTTTGTCTCACTAGCCAGGTATTGATGTCTTTGTAACTGGAAGAATTAACCCTTGATTTGATTTCTGTATGATGGAGATTGGTGTCTAGGCATTTTTGTTCGTTCCAGCTGAGCATAGTATCTTCATCACAGTACAGTAATTTTATCTTTGATTGCAAAAGGTCACAGTATGTCTGTTCGCATTGGGAAAGGCATTTTTCTCTCTGTCAAAAGTGTTACTGCTCTAAAAGACTGAATATCGGGTTTCTGCAGAGAACATAGCTACTTGCAAGTTGCAACTGTTTCCACCACCTGGTGTCATGTCACCGGTCTGACTCTTCCTCATGTTCTCTTTTCAATTGCATATGTTTGAAATGAGGGGGGAATATAAAGTTGGGGGGGGGGGGTTAAGGAGTGAAACAAAGAAGAGAAAATAAACCTCTGGTTTATTTCAACTACCTCTTTTCAATTTCCAGAAATGATTTGGAAAAGGAAGTCATTTTTCAGAAACTTTTTGAAATACTTTGCCACATTGCTGAGACCTAGATAGTCAATGGCAAGCATCCCATAGCCCAGTTATTTATGTGGAGAAACATTTCCCCTTGAAGCATTTGAGGCGAATGGTCTTTTAAAACCATATCTCTAAAGCAGTGGTTCTCAACCTGTGGGTCCCCAGATGTTCGCAGACGACACCAAATTGGGAGGGATAGCCAATACTCCAGAGGACAGGAGCAGGATTCAAAACGATCTTGACAGATTAGAGAGATGGGCCAAAACTAACAAAATGAAGTTCAACAGTGACAAATGCAAGATACTCCACTTTGGCAGGAAAAACGAAATGCAAAGATACACAGGTAAAAGGTAGTCCCCTGACACTAAGTCCAGTCATGTCTGACTCTGGGGTGTGGTGCTCATCTCCATTTCTAAGCCGAAGAGCCAGCGTTGTCCGTAGACACCTCCAAGGTCATGTGGCCGGCATGACTGCATGGAGCGCCGTTACCTTCCCGCTGGAGCGGTACCTATTGATCTACTCACATTTGCATGTTTTCGAACTGCTAGGTTGGCAGAAGCTAGGGCTGACAGCGGAAGCTCATGCCGCTCCCCGGAATCGAACCTGCAACCTTTCGATCAACAAGCTCAGCAGCTCAGTGCTTTAACCCACTGCGCCACCGGGGGCAAAGATACAAAATGTCCCCCATAAATATTTTTAATCAAATACAATACACTTTATCTTTATGCTGCTCTTCTCCCCTAGGAGACTCAGAGTGGATTAGTGCATTTATAGCAGACATAGGCAAACATTCAATGCCTTACAAACACATACAATGAGACACACCAACACAGACAAGGCAAAGCCTGGATTGTCACCTCCTGGTCGTGTGGCCAGCAAGACTGCTTGGGGCAACTTTTTGCCTTTTGCTGCTGAAGCGGTACCTATTTATCTACTAACAATGATTTAAAGGATCATTGTTAGGACAGGAGCAGGATTCAAAACGATCTTGACAGATTAGAGAGATGGGCCAAAACTAACAAAATGAAGTTCAACAGGGACAAATGCAAGATACTCCACTTTGGCAGGAAAAACGAAATGCAAAGATACAAAATGGGGAACAATGCCTGGCTCGAGAGCAGTACGTGTGAAAAAGATCTTGGACAACAAGTTAAACATGAGCCAACAATGAGATGTGGCGGCAAAAAAAGCCAATGGGATTTTGGCCTGCATCAATAGGAGCATAGTGTCTAGATCCAGGGAAGTCATGCTACCCCTCTATTCCGCTTTGGTTAGACCACACCTGCAATACTGTGTCCAATTCTGGGCACCACAATTCAAGAGAGATATTGACAAGCTGGAATGTGTCCAGAGGAGGGCAACTAAAAGGATCAAGGGTCTGGAGAACAAGCCCTGAGGAGTGGCTTAAGGAGCTGGGCATGTTTAGCCTGAAGAAGAGAAGGCTGAGAGGAGATATGATAGCCATGTATAAATATGTGAGAGGAAGCCACAGGGAGGAGGGAGCAAGCTTGTTTTCCGCTTCCTTGGAGACTAGGATGCGGAACAATGGCTACAAGAGAGGAGATTCCATCTGAACATGAGGAAGAACTTCCTGACTGTGAGAGCTGTTCAGCAGTGGAACTCTCTGCCCCGGAGTGTGGTGGAGGCTCCTTCTTTGGAGGCTTTTAAACAGAGGCTGGATGGCCATCTGTCAGGGATGATTTGAATGCAATATCCCTGCTTCTTAGCAGGGGGTTGGACTGGATGGCCCATGAGGTCTCTTCCAACTCTTTGATTCTATGATTCTATGTTTTGGCCTTCAACTCCCAGAAATCCTAACAACTGGTAAACTGGCTGGGATTTCTGGGAGTTGTAGGCCAAAACACCTGGGGACCCACAGGTTGAGAACCACTGCTGTAAAGAATACAGGGATAGGTCCACCCCCTCAAAGATGACAGAGGAAGTTGACCTTCTTGACTCATCAGGTGCAAGCTTTTTTAGAAAAAAGCTTTCACTTTAATGGATTGATGCTGATCTATTACGTTTAATAGGGCATAAAAGATTATGCCTTCCTGCCACAAAGCCATCCACTAGTGGTGACACCCAAACAAGCACAAGATCCTCTCACTCCAAAAATTCAAGCCTGCGATAGGCAGACTCATCCCCTTCAGAGGTAAGCTGCACCATGGTTGTATCATTTGCGAATTTGGTAATGATATTGCTCAGATGAATGGGAGTGCAATCATATGTGTATAAAATGTAAAGCAGAGGTCTCAACACACAGTCCTGTGACATCCCAGTGTTGAGAGTTGGAGCTGAAGAGGTATGATTACCTAATTAAACCTTCTGGGAACGTCCAGACAAGACGGAAGTCTGGGAATCCCTAGAGGTTTACTTCCTATATTTGGGTCACTGTTTGGACATTTGGGGTGGGGTCCACAAGAAGGCCTTACTGGTACATTATTTAAACTGTTATGTTTATTCATATCATGATCTGATCACCATACTCAATATATCCCATATGCATGGGGGTATTGGGGTAACGATACAAAAGGTTTGCTAGGCTAGACCCTCTTTCACTCAGACTCAGCCCCCCCCCCGAACCAAACTCAGCCCCCCCCCCCCCCCCGAAACAAAATCCTGGCTACGGGCCTTGTGTGGGTCTTTCAAATCTAAAAACAATAAAATGGGTGGGCAAGAGGGAGCTTGTGGGCTGTAAGAAGGAACTTGGACTTTCATACATCTCACAGGCTGCATTCTCATTTCCTCTAATTTGACCAATATCACCACTTCCTCTATTTTCTCTAGTTTTGGGGAAAACTACTGCAAACTTGCCAATCGATGTGAGGGATTTCTGCCTCTGGTAAGACACACTGGTGCTGTTGAGGAGATCTTTCACACCACTCAGTAACAGCACTATGTTTCACTTTAATTTTACACAGTTTATTATTATTTATTAACTGCATTTCTATACCTCTTTTCTCACCCCTGGGGGGACTCAAAGTGGTTTCCAACATAATAAATGACAAATTCGATGCCTTACATATATACATAAATATCACATATCCAAATCAGTAACATATAACTATAGAAAATAACCATTAAAACTATAAAAACATCAAGCATAGACATAAGCATGAAACATATTATTGCAATTAACAATGTAGGCCCCTTCACTCCCCCCCCCCCCCAACACACTCTCCATAGTGTTTCAGCCCTTCTTTTTATACCCTCCCTGCTCTCCCCACATCCCACCAGACACAAAGTTATTTAGGTACAGATTGAATACAAAATATGCACTCTACGTGGGGCTGCCCTTAAAATTTCAATTGGTCCAACAGGCGGTGGCCAGGTTGTTAACTGGTGCTCCTTACAAAGAGAGGTCAACCCTCCTGTTTAAGGAGCTCCACTGGCTGCCTTTCATTTTCCAGTCCCAATTCAAGGTACAGGTGCTTACCTACAAAGCACTAAATGGCTTGGGACCCGCCTACCTGCGTGACCGCATCTCTGTGTATGAACCCACACGTTCTCTGCGTTCATCTGGAGAGGCCCTGCTTACGATCCCACCGGCATCGCAAGCACGATTGGTGGGAACGAGGAAAAGGGCCTTCTCGGTGGTTGCCCCTCGACTCTGGAACTCTCTCCCTAAGGACATCAGACAGACCCCGTCGCTAGCAATCTTTAGGAGGAGATTGAAAACGTGGTTGTTCCAGTGTGCCTTTCCAGAATAAGGAAACTCCTAGCATAATGTCCCAACCAGGCATGTAGCCGGGGGTGGGGGGGGGGGGTGGGGAGCTTCAGCCCTCCCCCCCCCCCAAAAAAAAATCTCATGGTGGTTCGCGAAAAGTACTTACTGGTGCATTATTTAAACTGTTATGTTTATTCATATCATGATCTGATTACCCTACCCAATATATCCCATATGCATGGGGGTATTGGGGTAATGATACAAAAGGTTTGCTAGGTTAGACCCTCTTTCACTCGGACTCAACCCCCCCCCCGAAACAAACTCACCCCCCCCCCCCAAATCGAAATCCTGGCTACGCACTTTATTAGAGATCCAGAATATCTGCATGCCCATCCCCCTCCAAGCACCCCACCTTGTCATGCCCAGCACTTTTAATTTTTAATTTTAATCATTACATTTGACCCGGCCATTGTTTTTAATTGCGTCATTGGATGTTGTTAATGTTATTGCTATTCTTTGCTACTGCTTTGTTTTTTGAGTTATTGTGTTGTTGTTGTTGCTGTTGTTTTTATTGTTGTATTTGGGCTCGGCCTCTTGTAAGCCGCACCAAGTCCTTCGGGAGATGGTAGCGGGGTACAAATAAAGGTTTATTATTATTATTATTATTATTATTATTATATTACTATTACTATTATTATTATTATTATTATTATTATTATTATTATTATTAAAATGGGGAGGGTAAAAAAAACGTCCTGGGCCTTCTTAGGGGATGGTAAATGTGATATGGGATCCTTGGGGCAGGCGGAGGGAGAGTCTTATCTGGTGATGGTAGTAGGCTACTGATCAGTTTCGTAAAAGTCCAGAAGAACATAGATTTTATCAGTTGTGGTGTCATAAGTCACTTGCCAGTAGGCTGAGGATGGGGAGGGGCACCGAAGTGTAGCTGCCACCAAGGAGAGTTGGTGTGTAGGCTGCACTTTCCACTCTGGAGGAGTCAAAGTCTCCTGCCCTCCTTTTCACCTCCTCCTTGCTGGCTATTGGTGGGAGGGGGCAGTGAGGTGTAGCTGCTGCCGAGGAGAGTTGGTGTGTAGGCTGCGCCTTCCACTCTCATCAGTTACATTGTGTGAGATCCTGGGATTGGTAATTTCAGAGAGAGGGACCTTTAGACTCCTCTCCCAGGGATCTCCTCGGGCATATATAGCCAAACCACAAACTCCTAGATTCCATAGGATGTTGCCATGGCAGCTAAAGTGGAATCTTAATGCCACAACTGCTTAATAAGAAAGAGTCTCTTGTCTGGCTGGGGAACAAAATGAGCACTGTTCTTTGTCCTTCTTTCCCCCTTGTAAAAACATTTCCTCGCATTTTTCAGGTGCGAAAGCATACACTAATCTCCCTCTATAAGAGGTACACTATATTGACAGTGATGTATGCAATAGTAATATGAAAATGAGTGACACAACCTGGCCTGAATACATGCTTAACTCCTCTGGTTTCAGGTGCACTCATGATCAAAATAGTAAAGCCAATTAACACGGTTTTCTATAGATGATTAAGCAGTCTTCAATGGATTTTTTTTCTGATTGCATGACTTGGAGCATGGGAAAAGAATCCATGTGAAAATGCACATTATGTAACCCAAAACCTGGGAGCCATTATGCAAAAGATTAATTATAAAAGTCTTTCAAGAATAAGCTCTCTATATAGAATTATTAACACCAGAGAAAAGGAAAGCTCCACTTTCCTTTAAAGGTGGAGCAGGGGTTGAAGACGGAGGAAATTAAAGTCTTATTCGCTTTCTGCCTTTGTTACTTCAGAGAAATTCAGCACTGCTTGTCTTGGGTACCCTGGGGGAAAGTCAACTGTATAGTACAAAATAGTGAGTGTTAGCCCTGAGGTTAGACAGTAGCACCTAAAGAATTCTGAATTCTTCCAAAGTTATAGAAATGTGCACTGAGGTTTTGGGGTTTTTTATTTTTTAAACACACACACACACACACAAGATTAGTAAAGTTATTCTGAAGAGTAACCAAGGTATGGGATCACAGAGATGCTCATGTTACATTGTGATTATGAAGAAATTATAATTGTGTTTATAAATAGTGGCAAATCAGGTACCCAAACAAATGCAATATTTTCACCATTTATGTCCATTTGTTATTCAAGGGTAGGTTTCTGGCCAATATTGTCTCTGACATGCCTACAGTTTGTTGTAGAAAAGGGGAAATTTCCCCTAACATTGACAAGTGAGAATGATTCATTGATACTGTGATCAGGCTGGATCGACACTGACATACAGGGTGCAGCAGCACAACTTCCTTTTTTCAAAACTTAATAAAACCCATTGTATGAATCAGATTTTTTTTATAATGTAGGTGCATACTTAAAGTTTTGTTTTACATAGTTTTGAAGATCAAATTAGGGAGGTGACGTCCCCCATTCTCCATACACTGAGTAAACCGATTTCTGGTGTTTGACGCTTGCCAGCATAGCAGGCATTATATTGGCAATTTCTTCCTGGATGTTGGTCTTCAAATCTTGTATGGGGTTTTTTGAAATCCCATGTTTATGTGAACTGTCCAAGAATCCAGATTATCTGCTTTCAACTAGGATATATCAATCTATAGTGCCAGATAATCCAGCTCAAAGCAGGTAATCTGGAACCAGAAACTGGATTAAATGGCAGTGTAGATGGGACCTTATATATATATATATATATATATATATATATATATATATATATATGAGGGGTATTTTTTAAGTAAGGTCCGTTTGAACATAAGTACACAATGAAAGTTTGTTTCAAAAAACTAAATTTATTTTCAGAAAGTACATACTTCACTCTATTTTTCAACATAGTTGCAAAATTTATTTATTTATTTAAAAGTTTTGTATACCGACCTTTTCACTTTTCTTGAGGGACCATCTGTCAGGGGTGATTTGAATGCAATATTCCTGCTTCTTGGCAGGGGGTTGGACTGGATGGCCCATGAGGTCTCTTCCAACTCTTTGATTCTATTTCCCCTTTTCTACAACTAACTGTAGGCATGTCGGAGACGATATTGGCCAGAAACCTACCCTTGAATAACAAATGGACATAAATGGTGTTCAAACACTTATCATACCTCTGAAACAATTTTAAAATACCCTCTTCATAAAAACTTGCCACCTGCTCCCATAACCAAAAGTTCACTGTAATCAAAGAAGGGCGAACTGAGCAGTCCTCATCATGGACGTTGTCACGGCCATCTTTGAATTGTCGTACCCACTTACGCACTTTGCTTTCACTCACTTTGCTTACACTTCACAAATCTGTCGATGAATTTCTGCAGCAGGCTGGTTCCTTGCTGACAAAAACCGTATCACTGAGCGAACCTCACATGCGGAGGGTGAGTTGATAGTCTTAAACATTTTTAAAGCATAGAACAGAACCGTACAGGTTAGCTACAAAGCGGAAACTGAGCACTGTTGTTCCCGAGGCATGCCGGTACACGATGCACGCGCTCGTTGCGGTATGCGCGCAAACTACTAGTGTCTACAACAAAACGGACCTTACTTAAAAAAATATCCCTCGTATGCTTACTAAATGCCATTGAGTTTTGGCATACTTCAGAGTAAACATGCATAGAATAGTAACCTTATTTAACACAAGAGTCAGCCATTTGCAGCTCATTAATCCTTAAACAAATGTATCCAAATTCCTATGTATTTTTTGAAAACTAGGCTATACAGGATATAATATCTTGCTGCTGTCCTGGTTTGGCAGGCATAGTCCCAATTAATTGTCCATAGTCCCACTTTTTCAGCTGCCTTTAAAATATCCCAGTTTTTCTCTTCCTACCCCGATTATATAATCTAGCATGATATCAGAAAACATCAACCACCATTGTACAGTTTACACCATTCAAATAAAAAAAAACCAGGTCCAACAAAGGGGAAAAATCTATAGAGGCAAATTTTCAGAGTAGCATTCTTACCAATCGGTATCTTGAAATAGAGAATCCTGTTCCTGAGATTGGGGAATTCTAATCCTAAACAAAGAGGAACCCTTTGACAACTGAAAAGGCTGTGTTGCCCACATTGAACAATCAAAGGATTTCAGAGTCATAAAGTAAATTTTTCATCCTCACATTTGTAACTTATGACTATATGACAATGACCTTGCTTAACTGAAGCAATAGGTAACGGTAAAGTTTTTCCCCTGATATTAAGCCCAGTGATGTCCGATTCTGGGGGGTGGTGCTCATCTCCATTTCTAAGCCGAAGAGCCTCCGTTGTCCATAGATGCCTCCAAGGTCATGTGGCCAGCATGACTGCATGGAGTGCCTTTACCTTCCCACCGGAGCAGTACCTATTTACCTATTTATGTACTCACATTTGCATGTTTTCGAACTGCTAGGTTGGCAAAATCTGGGGCCAACAGCGGGAGCTCACCACGCTCCCTGAATTTGAACATGTGACTTTTGAGTCAGGAAGTTCAGCAGCTCAGTGGTTTAATCCGCTGTGCCAATGGGAGCTCCAACAATAATTTAAATTGATATTATTTTACACAGTACTTTATGCCACCGGGGGCTCCTCATACTACTGTGCAAATTTATAAATTACTTTTGTTGAATCTAGTGGCTTTCCCCACATTTCCTACATAATTATGATAGAGCACAAGCGAGATACATGCAATAACACAAAAAATAAATGCTAAAGACTTTGTATTAGATGAGGGCTTTCTTAAGCGGAAAAAAACATGCCTATTTCTGTGCAGAATAAGACTTTTTGGAGTATGACTATTAGGAAAATGCTACACAGTGGGAAGAAAACATAGATAATGTTTTTGTCCTTATAGAATCATAGAATCAAAGAGTTGGAAGAGACCTCATGGGCCATCCAGTCCAACCCCCTGCCAAGAAGCAGGAATATTGCATTCAAATCATCCCTGACAGATGGCCATCCAGCCTCTGTTTAAAAGCTTCCACCACACTCTGGGGCAGAGAGTTCCACTGTTGAACGGCTCTCACAGTCAGGAAGTTCTTCCTCATGTTCAGATGGAATCTCCTTTCTTGTAATTTGAAGCCATTGTTCTACGTCCTAGTCTCCAGGGAAGCAGAAAACAAGCTTGCTCTCTCCTCCCTGTGGCTTCCTCTCACATATTTATACATGGCTATCATATCCCCTCTCAGCCTTCTCTTCTTCAGGCTAAACATGCCCAGCTCCTTAAGCCGCTCCTCATGGGCCTTGTTCTCCAGACCCTTGATCATTTTAGTCGCCCTCCTCTGGACACATTATATGTGAGGATGACCACTGCAAAGAGTAGGTCAAGCATCAAAACTCTTCTGCTTACTATTTCTCCACATTTGCTTCTTGCCAGACATCAAGTATTGTTTCAGAAGGTCTGGATTCTCCAAACCAGTTTACAATGGGCCACAAGCGGGTGCATCTTAGGAAATGAAAATACTTGCCCCATAAATGGGGGTGAGTTTCCACATGTACATGCATAGAGAAAGAGAATGGCGTTCTTTTGTCCTGACCTGTTGGGGATTTTATTGCCATTGTTCCAAAACAAAAGTTGAAAAATACCAATGTGCAATTGTGTGAGAAAAAAAAGAAGCAAACAATTGTCTTATCTCCCTTCACAGGAGGAAATATATGCCAAAAAGGAAGAACAGCAGAAAGAGAGTGAAAATTTAGATTCCAGGATGCAGTCGAGTCAAATGACCTTGAAAGAACAACGATAAACACAAAGACAGATTTCAATATGATAATGAACTCTTAAAATACAAGGAAGTGCAAATGTTGATCAAAGCTGCTGTTCAGTACTGCGGTGCATGTGTTCATAATTTACAGCTGGGTGAGCTGATTTATGGAAGGGATTTTGGCAAACACTCATATTGTCATTTCAAGAAACAGTGCCATCTCCTCCTGCTACTTGCAATCTGAGTGTTAATATATCATCACAACAAATATTTAGAGAGAGCATAAAAGCCTTCAGCCTATTGGCTGCACTGCCAGAAAGGGAAGTTTTCAGTGAAAAAAATGTTTATGATATTATCTCATGCAATTCATCTACAAACCATGGGTTGCATACATAATGCAGATAATAAGGCAAAGTCCCTCTGAACCAATCTTATCAAGTGTGATAGGGTTGCTATATGTCGGAAACAACTTGGAAGCACACAAAAACAGCAAAGTTCCAACTGTTCCTACAAAATAAGGTAGTTAATCATGTTGAAATATATTCTATAGCCTGTTTCAATACTCACTACGAAATTAGGGGGTGGGGGAAAAATAGTTTCTAAAGTGTTTCCAAAATTGGACAGGATCTGTATCAAAACTAAAATGAGTTTTTCATTATTTTTTGTTAAGTAATAAATTGTGCCAATGGGGAACGTTCAGGGGTACCTTTCTCCGTCACTGTTATTGCTATTGGTATTGCTATTGCTATGAAACTTGCTACAAGACAGAGTTAGATAAAATTGCCATCAACTGCCGAGGAGACTCTAAGGTTTAATGTATTTTAATTATTATTAATTATTATTAATTATTATTAACCTTCATTGTGCTGGTACGGCTGTACCAGGAGCTCCAACTTTATTTTCTTTCTGTTATCTGTTTGCAGTCATAGGCCAGGCCTCCTGTCCATCATAATTAAGCTTTGGTTCCGCCCCTTATTCAGGGCTCTGGGAGGGAAAGGAGCCATTTTTTGGGCAGTCTCACATAAGGAAGCTAAAGTATAGGACGTAGACCAGCTCGTCCCGTAGAAAAGCTTCTTTTCTCAAGAACATCCGGGGAAACAGAAACAGAAATTCCAGGGAAAAGGTCCCAAGGCTCTGGCTGAGAGCTCACAGCCTCTCAGCAATCAGAGGGGAAACAGCCCTGAAGTTTTCAAAGAATTCTCTGAGGGAGGACAGCACTACAGATCCACGGAACTCCAGCTGAAATATCTTCAAGCCTCGGCTGGTAGGTCTACTCGATACCCAGACGCATTTGGAATCGGTAGTAGGACCCACACTGATGAGGCATAGATAGTAAACAGCCTGGGAGAGGTTAAATAGGATTTTTTCCTACAGAGAAAGTACAGTTAATTAAAGTCAGGTGCCAGTCCACTGAGGACTAGACTAAGAAAGCTTTGAAGTGTTGTTTGAACCATTGAAGATTTGTTGTTTGTTCCATAATAAAGACTTTGTTGTATCATCAAAGGTTCTAAAGATCGACCGTATCAAATGCTGACCGACCGTATCAAATGCTGCTGTGAGGTCCAATAACACAAGCAGCGCTGATTTGCCTTGATCCATCTGGCAGCGAAGCTGATCTATGATGGCAACTAGCACAGTCTCCGTCCGTGCCCCCTACGGAAGCTGGACTGGAAGGGCTCAAGTCCAGCTGTGTCATTAAGGAACTGCTGCAACTGTTCCGCTGCTGCCCTCTCAACCACCTTGCCCAGAAACAGAAGGTTCGAAACTGGGCGGTAGCTAGAGGGAACCGAACGATCTAAGTCTGGTTTCTTCAGCAGCAGAGATACCATCGCCTCTTTTAAACCCTCTAGAAAAAACATGGAATTCAAACAAAAAGTTTTGATCCTTAAGCTTTTGTGTGGCCAGCCTCTGGTGTTTATAACAAATTAGATATAATTTACTAATTAAAAACTAAATGTTCCACACCCCTAATATGTGTGTGTGTGTGTTTTCATACTCCCTGTCACCTAACATAAAGCTTGCTTTGACTCCATTTTTTAGTTCTATTTTGATATTCCATATCTTATGGGTATGAAAATTGTTCCTACCACACTCAACCTGCTCTTCTTCTCCTCCCTTCCTCCATGTCACTTGGAAAAGGCATATTGTTTTAAAATCTGGATGAGTGTTCAGTCCAGAAAATCATGATTTAAATTTCCTTCCTAAATGATAAAGATAATATCATGCTGTGATACCCACTGCAGTCTAGGGCGTTTCATGTTTTATAGACAGATTTATTTAGACAATTCATTCATATCCTGCAATCCAATGGACCCAAAATGATGAACTTGGCAACTGATCCTCAACATCTGTGATTCTCATCCTGACCGCAGGGCTCCTATAACATCCTTGTGATTATGTTGTTAATTGGTACTACTCTGCATCATCCTGAGCTCACTATGTTCTGGGACAGTTTGACGAAAAGCTAATTTATATCACTTTCATTACACCCAAATGTCAAGGTCAGCAAATCCTTGTATAAACTGCCAGTACACGATAATGTCTGGCCATTTAGCAGCATTGTTCATATGCTGAAATACCAGCTTAGTATGTGTTGTAGAGATCAAATGTTTATCCTACTTGTAATCCAACCCAAATGAGAGTCTTTCATCCAATATACAGTTTAGCCATGTCCACTTGTCCAGAGATTTGGTGATTTAGCAGTGCATTGTGTTTATTATATTTGGACATGAACATGGACACTCTGGTAAGAAAAAAGGTGCAAGCAGTCCATACCTCATGTGGAAATTTCTCATCTAAATATAGATACATGGATTAGGAAACCATAAGATTACTTAATATATCCATGTTCAACATCTACACAAATGACCAGCCACTGCTAGAAGGGGCAGAGAGTTTCATCTATGCTGATGATCGTGCCATTACTGCTCAAGCAGGGAGCTTTGAGATCGTAGAACAGAAGCTTTCCGAAGCTCTAGGTGCTCTTTCTGCCTATTACATGGAAAACCAGCTGATCCCCAACCCATCTAAAATACAGACATGTGCTTTTCATCTCAAGAACAGACAAGCATCCCGAGCTCCGAGGATCACCTGGGAAGGAATCCCACTGGAGCATTGCAGCGCACCCAAATACCTGGGAGTCACTCTGGACCATGCTCTTACCTACAGGAAGCACTGCCTGAACATCAAGCAAAAAGTGGGTGCTAGAAACAATATCTTACAAAAGCTGACTGGCACAACCTGGGGATCACAACCAGACACAGTGGAGACATCTGCCCTTGCGCTATGCTACTCTGCTGCTGTGTATGCATGCCCAGTGTGGAACACATCTCATCACACTAAAACAGTAGATGTGGCTCTTAATGAGACATGACGCATTATCACGGGGTGTCTGCACCCTACACCACTGGAGAAATTACACTGCTTAGCCGGTATTGCACCACCTGACATCCGCCGGGAAGTAGCAGCCAAAAGTGAAAGGACCAAGGCAATGACATCTCCAGCTCATCCCCTGTTTGGGTATCAGCCAGCACATCAACGACTTAAATCTAGAAATAATTTTCTAAGATCTACAGAGACACTCGCTGGAACACCTCAGCAAGCGAGAGTCCAAAAGTGGCAGGCTCAAACCCAGAACCTCAACCAATGGCTGATACCAAATGAGAGACTCCCCCCTGGGCACATAGAAGACTGGGCGACTTGGAAGGCGCTGAACAGACTGCGCTCTGGCACCACAAGATGCAGAGCCAACCTCAAGAAATGGAGCCACAGAGTGGAATCCTCGACATGCGAGTGTGGAGAAGAGCAAACTACAGACCACCTGCTGCAATGCAACCTGAGCCCTGCCACATGCACAATGGAGGACCTTCTTGCGGCAAGCACTCCAAGTGGCCAGATACTGGTCAAAGGACATTTAATCAACTACCAAACTCACAAATTGTATATTTTGTCTGTTTGTTTGTTTTGTTCTGTCAGAAATGTAATACAGTTGACTGGTTGCCCTGACACGACAAATAAATAACTTAATATATGCATTATATATCCATGTAAACCTTTCACGATAATAAGTAATCTGGGGTAATCCAAATCCAGATCTTTACTCCTCAGCCAAAGGCCATTCAGGAATCATAGAATCATAGAATCAAAGAGTTGGAAGAGACCTCATGGGCCATCCAGTCCAACCCCCTGCCAAGAAGCAGGAATATTGCATTCAAATCACCCCTTACAGATGGCCATCCAGCCTCTGTTTAAAAGC
Source organism: Anolis sagrei (assembly GCF_037176765.1). Lineage (NCBI taxonomy): Eukaryota > Metazoa > Chordata > Lepidosauria > Squamata > Anolidae > Anolis > Anolis sagrei. The sequence continues at coordinate 158,507,206 of NC_090021.1, forward strand.
TTCCAAAGAAAGAGCCTCCACCACACTCCGGAATACAAGAGGTGAAACATAGAGTTTAATTAAAACTTAACCTTCTAAAATGAATGATTACTATATCTATTGTATTTGAATTGTAAAAATAATTTTAAGAACTCCACAGGAATTAACAAAGCTGGACTGCATCCATTCCAGAACCCGGCCCCATTATCACCACTAGTCCCTTATTGTTTGCCATTCCTCGTCCTCCTTATTATTCTAAACCCTTCTGGCAGTCAATCATATGAAATGCAGCCCATTCCTTTTAAATCGGTAATTTGGATGAGGATATCTGTAACAGAATATAAAATGTAGAGTGTTAAGCCGCTTTCAGGATTAGCCTGTAAGGGTTGTTCAAATATTTAGCATACAGTCATGCAATTCTGAGCCTTTTTTTTACAACTTCGGATTTCACTAATCTCTCAAGAGTCAGGTTCATATACTACATTTCAAACAATAGATGTGCCCAAGCAATGTCTGAATCACAATTCAAGAGCATTTTCCAAGAAAGATGAAAATCCCAGAGCTAAAAGTAACATCTGGGACTCTTAAAAAGATAAATAAAATTAACATCGGAAATTACAGAAAATGAAAGGCAGCATTCACAACTTCTAAAACCAGATTTGCAGGTTATCAGTAGCTATGAACAAGAATTTCAACAATATGGTCATGTTGCACACTCTCATTTGGCAAAATGAAATGAAAAAATCATCAGCATTTGTTTCAAGCTTTTAAACACTGATTCAATGAAACAGAAATACTTGTGGTACATCTGTGGTGGATGTGGTTTTCTTCTCCTACTTCTTCCTGCCAACCTGTATCTTATTTATTTATTTGTCGTGTCAGGGCAACCAGTCAATTATATTACATTTCTAACAGAACAATGCAAACAAACAGGCAAAATACACAATTTGTGGGTTTGGTAGTTGATTAAATGTCCTTTGACCAGTATCTGGCCACTTGGTGTGCTTCTGGTGTTGCTGCAAGAAGGTCCTCCATTGTGCATGTGGCTGGGCTCATGTTGCATTGCAGCAGGTGGTCTGTAGTTTGCTCTTCTCCACACTCGCATGTCGTGGATTCCACTTTGTAGCCCATTTCTTGAGGTTGGCTCTGCATCTTGTGGTGCCAGAGCGCAGTCTGTTCAGTGCCTTCCAAGTCACCCAGTTTGCTGTGTGTCCGGGGGGGGGGGGGGGGGTCTCTCATTTGGTATCAGCCATTGATTGAGGTTCTGGGTTTGAGCCTGCCACTTTTGGACTCTCGCTTGCTGAGTTGTTCCAGCGAGTGTCTCTGTAGATCTTAGAAAACTATTTCTAGATTTAAGTTGTTGACGTGCTGGCTGATACCCAAACAGGGGATGAGCTGGAGATCTCACTGCCTTGGTCCTTTCACTATTGGCTGCTCCTTCCCGGCGGATGTCAGGTTGTGCAATACCGACAAAGAAGTCTAATTTCTCCAGTGGTGTAGGGCTCAGACACCCCGTGATAATGTGGCATGTCTCATTAAGAGCCACATCCACTGTTTTAGTGTGGTGAGATGTGTTCCACACTGGGCATGCGTACTCAGCAGCAGAGTAGCATAGCGCAAGGGCAGATGTCTTCACTGTGTCTGGCTGTGATCCCCAGGTTGTGCCAGTCAGCTTTCATATGATATTGTTTCTAGCACCCACTTTTTGCTTGATGTTCAGGCAGTGCTTCTTGAAGGTAAGAGCATGGTCCAGAGTGACTCCCAGGTATTTGGGTGTGCTGTAATGCTCCAGGGGGATTCCTTCCCAGGCAGGCCCGTAGCCAGGATTTCGATTCGGGGGGGGGGGGGGCTGAGTTTGTTTCGGGGGGGGGGATCTGAGTCTGAGTGAGAGAGGGTCTACCCTAGCAAACCTTTTGTATCATTACCCCAATACCCCCATGCATATGGGATATATTGAGTATGGTGATCAGATCATGATATGAATAAACATAACAGTTAAATAATGCACCAGTAAGGCCTTTTCGCGAACCACCATGAGAATTTGGGGGGGGAGGGGCTGAAGCCCCTCAAACCCCCCCCCCCCCCCCGGCTACATGCCTGTTCCCAGGTAATCCTCAGAGCTCGGGATGCTTGTCTGTTCTTAATGTGAAAGGCACATGTATCTAAGGATCAGAAAACCTGTATCTAAGGATCAGCAAACTCCTCTTTAAAAGTTCAGGAGGAAAGCCAAACTCCTCTATCCTTCATGCAGAACTCAAGTCTGACTTCAGGTTAATGAGCCAGAAGCAATCTCAAACAAAATTTACAATCTAAATTAGTTCTGAATCAGCTAAGAGGGTCTTAAAAGAGCAACATCAATAACATCCAGGAGCCATAAAGTTAAATTACATGATCCTTACCTAATTTCTCTTTTCTGCTGTTGAAAGGGTCAGCTTCCTATATAGGTCACAATTGATATCCTAATCTACTTCAATTCAATCCTAATGCAGCTGAAGGCACAGAATACAAGAATTCTAGTCTTCAACAAATTAAAGAGGAGCATCAGTGGCTTCAGGACATTCTTCTAAATCATAATAGCGAGAAACTAGAAATTAGAAACCTTTAATAACACTATGTAACATGATTATTATTCCTGGGTTATAAATGTCATTTCCTAATTGGTTCTATCATAAAAACATGGAAAAAGTATATTAAACTGCAAAAACTTTGTTTTTGCAGGACATTCTCCAGTACATTTTGCTATAGTTTTTCGATGAACATCTCATCGAGTCTCAATTGATTCAACATAGTTTGTGGAAGCCACAAAAATGAAGTTTCCGGAGTATAACAACTACTTTCAAAGTGAGGACCCTTCCACATGTTCATATAACTCAGAATATCAAAGCAGAATAACCCACAATATCTGCTTTGAACTAAGTTATCTAAATCCACACTGCCATATATCCCAGTGCAAAACAGATATTGTGGGTTATTCTGCCTTGATATTTGTTTGTTTGTTTGTTTGTTTCTGGTATTTATATCCTGTCTCTTCTCTACCCCGAAAGGGGGACTCAGGAGGGCTTACATAGGCAGCAATTTGATGCCGTTACATGAACAATTGAACGGTGGCGGAATGGATTAAACCCCTGTGCCGGTAGGACTGAAGACCGACAGGTCGCAGGTTCGAATCCGGGGAGAGCACGGATGAGCTCCCTCTATCAGCTCCAGCTCCTCATGCGGGGACATGAGAGAAGCCTTCCACAAGGATGATAAAACATCAAAACATCCGGGCGTCCCCTGGGCAACGTCCTTGCAGACGGCCAATTTTCTCACACCAGAAGCGACTTGCAGTTTCTCAAGTCGCTCCTGATACGACAAAAAAACCCAACAATTAATATAATAACCATTAAACAAACCATCAAACCATTAAATAATAAAATACATAAGCCATTAACTAAACAATATTAAAACATTTGTTACTAAATAGAATCGTATCCTCATGTAAATTGCCTTTCCAATCCATTTCCACTAAAGTGCTAACTTATGTCTGCTGACCGAAAGCCTGGTCCCATAGCCACAATTTTACTTTTTTTTTTTACTAATACTATTGTTGTTGTTATTATTATTATTAAGCAGATTTTCTCATTCCTTCATTTTCCATACCACCAAACTGTACCACCTATCAGGTCAACAAGTGACCATCACTCATAAAAACACTGAAAAACATAGCAGAAGAGACTTAAAAGGCCAAAAATAAAAAATTACATTACAACGCATGTGCAAAACCACATATATACACATATACACAAATATATACACATATATACACATATACGCAGACTGGGCCACAGCAACGCATGGCAGGGGACAGCTAGTGACAAATAAATTTCTTTGGAAAAATTCAAAACGCCTCTATATTGTAAGAAGGTGCAGCACAGACACAGATGACTGAAACTTAGACACATGATCACAGTGGAGACTCTCTGCAGCATGACATGCAGGAACATCAAGTCCAGACTATGCATTCGTTTGATTCTCAACCCCTCTTGTGACAGTGCCAAAAAGAATACTAATTACTTCCAATCGAGAAAGTACTTTTTGTGCTGTGAAGTGGATACCTGCCTACTGGGCACTAGGCTTCAGCTAATGAGCTTTTCTCACATCATCCAACAGATATCAAGTGGCAATGACATTCCCGTCACAACAGACAGTTAACTCCTAACTCCTCCTTGCAATGATGTGTGACTGATTAAGTGGGGTGGCATGAAATGCTTGCGGTCATCAGGGGGATGCTCTGCAAGGGCTCTGGAACTCCAAGGTGAACAAATGCAAAACTCCTCCAACCACACAATTTAACCTGCAGCACGAATAAGGTGGACCCACTGGGCTTCTTGGTTGTAATATGCTTAATGCATTTTCATCACACCATTTGTAATCACCAAAAAATGTGGTTTTTCTTTGGGCAGAGAGATAAAGGCCCAGAGAGCAAGGATAAGCAAAATATATATATATAGAGGTCATACTGCCAATTTTTAGGAACCAGGTGAAATGTAATTCCCTCTGCAGCTCTCAAATTAATAATTCTCCCATATAATATATTCTTATTTGTCCTCTGATATTTTTTTTTGCCAATCAGCAGATTATTTTGTTAAGATTAGAAAACAGAAGGTGAACTGAAGACTTGTATTTAAGCATATTTCTATATTTATCTGTTTTTCACTCTTCTTCTTCCAGGACCCCTTGAGAGAAAGGTCAGGAAGGAAAGAAGGAAGGGAGGGAGGCAGGGAGGAAAGAAAGAAAGAATAGTTGACCATGTGGTGACCATTTGGAATCTTAAAAGATGTCCTGGCGATATCCCTCTTTCAAATGTCCCATGGACTAGATCAGCAGTTCTCAACCTGGGGCGGGGTCGCAAGGCTGCCTCCTTAGGCCCCACCCCAAATTAATAAGAGATTTTGAGATACTCATTCGTTAACTACACACTGGTTTTCTTCCTCGTCTTTTTAAAAAAGTCACAATGATGTCGGAGAATTTTTTTTTTTTTAAAAAAACAAATTTTGCACAATATGAAACAAAACAATGCCAACGAAAAATAAAATAAAATAGAATCCCCGGAAATTATAATACAGCAAAAAAAAAAGAAAAGAAAGAAAATCACCCACAATATCCTTGGAAAATATCGACACAGTGATCGGATATAAAGGTGGCGGTAAGGGGGGGGGGGGAACCACCAGAAAAAAAACTAAGCACAAGAGGAAAAAAAATTAAGAGCAAAGGCTCTCTTGGCTGGGCTGTGGTCCGGCCTTCCAGCAAGGCAGCAGTCCAGCCGAGGGCTCTCCTCGCGAGAAGGCTCCCTTGGCTGGGCCACGGTTCCGTCTTCCGGTAAGGCAGCAATCCAGCCAAGGGCCCTAGAATCATAGAATCATAGAATCAAAGAGTTGGAAGAGACCTCATGGCCATCCAGTCCAACCCGCTGCCAAGAAGCAGGAAGAAGGCTCCCATGGCTGGGCCACGGAGTTAGTCATGGGAGTTCTGTGTGCCAAGGTTTGTTCCAATCCATTGTTGGTGGAGTTCAGAATGCTCTTTGATTTTAGGTGAATTATAAATTCCAGCAGCTACAACTCTCAAATATTGAGGTCTATTTTCCCCAAACTCCATCAAATTTGGGTATATTGAGTATTTGTGCTAATTCTGGTCCAGATCTATCATTGTTTGAGTCCACAGTGCTCTCTGGATGTAGGTGAACTACAACTCCAAAACCAAAGGACACTGCCCACCAAACACTTCCAGTATTTTCTGTTGGCCATGGGAGAACTGTGTACCAAGTTTGATTCAATTCCATCGTTGGTGGAGTTCAGAATGCTCTTTGATTGTAGGTGAACTATAAATCCCAGCAACTACAACTCTCAAATGACAAAATAAATCCTCCCCAACCCCACCAGTATTTAAATGTGGGCATATTAGGTATTCGTGCCAAATTTGGTCCAGTGAATGAAAATACATCCTGCACAGGCCCGTAGCCAGGATTTTGTTTCGGGGGGGGGGGGCTGAGTTTGGTTGGGGGGGGGGGCTGAGTCTGAGTGAAAGAGGGTCTACCCTAGCAAACCTTTTGTATCGTTACCCCAATACCCCCATGCATATGGGATATACTGAGCATGGTGATCAGATCATGATATGAATAACATAACAGTTTAAATAATGTACCGGTAAGGCCTTCTCGCGGACCACCATGAGAATTTCGGGGGGGGGGGGGGCTGAAGCCCCCCAAGCCCCCCCCCCCCCTTGGCTACATGCCTGATTCCTGCATATCAGATATTTATATTATGGTTCATAACTGTAGCAAAATGACAGTTATGAAGTAGCAACGAAAATAATTTTATGATTGAGGTCACCACAACATGAGGAACTGGATTAAGGGGTCACGGCATTAGGAAGGTTGAGAACTACTGGACTAGATTATTTCCACTTCCATCATATATGGTTGTCTTCCACACAATCTCACACAGTAAGACTTGCCGTAGTTGTTATATGTTTTACAGAGAACTCAGTCTAGTTGAGGATTTTGAACTGAATATATTTCAGGAATTGTAAAATGACTCACAAGGAAGAGTTACTACCTGATCAAATGTGCAAGTCTTATCACTTATTATCATTTTCCACAGATATCAGAGATGTCAATGCATCAGAAGCTTTTTTGATCCCATTGATCATATATCACCTCCTGTGTTTTATCAGTCTTATCATATGGATGCAGTATTTGCTTATGAATGTCGGGATTCCATCCAGCAAATATAAGATGGGGAAACAAGAGATAAAAATGTTCAATTTCCATAGAAAGTAAAGCTTGAGGAAACACACACACACACACATGCAGAAACCCAAACATGTTTTTCATACTCTCTCATGTTGGGAAATCATTTTTAAAATGACTATACTATGCATTCCATATATTACAACAAAGAATGTGAGCCCTAGCTGTCAAATTCTCTTTGATATATCACTCCTGACAGAAGTCTAAATAGACAGCAACTGCAATGTGATAATGATTTTGCAAATGTGGTATTTACAATCATTGTGGGACTGGGGCTAGGTTTTACTGTCTAGATCTACTATTGTGGTTAGATTGATAGCAGCTGACAGTGTCATTATCTTTCAAGGCACAAACCGTCTCTAGCAAATATACTTTCAGCATACCTTTATTTCTTATACCAGCTGGGGACATCAGAAACAATCTGGAAAAATTCTAAATATAAGGAATTTGTTGCGGGGGGGAGGGGGATCAAATCATAGTTCAGGTTTTGGTTAATTTAGCACAAGCTATCCAAATTCAATGTACTAAAAGGCGAAAGATTTATACGATCTGAAGAGAAACCAAATTCAATGTACTAAAAACGAATAGTGTACATAGAAGGAAATGGAAATGCTATTCATTATTGCGGTAGTAATTAATCACCATAACCAAGGTGGAAACCTGTCTAAGCCGATTCTTTTGTTCTGATTAGACTAGCCAGAGAAATGTTGCATTCCTCTTATATAACATTTTTCTGTTGACATTCAAATACCATTACAGGTTAGTAGCCTTTTTTCCCCCTAAACTTTAAATAAAAACCAACCTTAAACCATATGAAATAATCTCTTGGATCTATTTACAATTTCTTATCTACAAAACTTACTTTCCTCTTGCATTTATTGAAATATATATCTTAAACAATCCTGTTTCTTGTCTATATACTGTTTCTTGTCTTGACGCAAGCCAAGGAGTACTCAAAAGCCTTTTGTAAAACCATGACAATATTAAATTCCCCAAAGATTTCTCACTGGCTTCAATCAAGGAGAATCTAGTTATGCTTAAATTCCACTAAAATCAGTAGAATTGGTGATAGGTTTGTCCAATCTGTTTCAATGTGGCTCATATAATAAGCTGTCTAGTTAAGGGCATTTCTTTTAATACCTTCTTTTAATTTCTTTTAATACCTACATGCCTGAAGACCCCGGCGTGTGCACCAAAAGTCACCTCTTCTCCTGACTTTCTCCTCTTCAGCCATTGGGACCAAGAGAGAGAGAGAGAGAGAGAGAGAGAGAGAGGTGGAGATGCCCACCTTTCCTGAAGGAAGGCGCAAAAACAAAGGAGGGAGCGGAGGTGGGAGATACCTCCAGCCGGAGGGGCTCTCTCTCTCTCTCTCTCTCTCGGTCCCAATGGCTGAAGAGAAAGTCAGGAGAAGAGGCGACTTTTGGTGCCTACAGTCCATGGGTTTACATTAATTTAAATATCAACATCAAGGACTACAGTGAAAAGACACCATGATTCAATGAGGCAGAATCAGGCTATATATCTCTTTCTGGGTTGCCACCAGAATTTGTAAGTACAGGATGCTTGCCAAGTGAAAGCACATCCCACCTGGCAGTTTCTTAATATGTCACTCAGCACTGTGTGGAGAATCTCCGCATGATGCAAACAATCCATATGGTAATAAAGACGATGTCTGCAGTTTAGGAAATCCCACACAGGAGTTCCCAAATTACACAGATAGTGTGCGAAAATATTTTTAAACCCAGTTTATTTTTACTTCAATCTGTGTTTTGAACAAAACAGTGGAATATAAGTCAAATTAATATTGTAGTTCTTTGTTTTTGTGGCTTGAACTGCAAATGTTTACATAATTGGCCCATGAAAATGAATAAGGGGACAGACACATTTCCCTAAGAAAAGCAACTCAATCTAAACCAGTGGTTCTCAACCTGTGGGTCCACAGATGTTTTGCCCTACAACTCCCAGAAATCTCAGTGTTGGGACTCAGCTGGTTTTGAGCCTGAATCTGTGATTGTGTTTCCCTCTCCTAATGTTTCTGGGTCTGATGTGATCAATGAGTATGAGGTACAAAATGGAGACACTTTGGACAATAATGTTACTGCAGACACTGATCAAGAGGGGTCAGGGGAAATGCTAAGTTCTCATGACAAAGTTTCTGTCAGAGCAAGGGAAGAAAGTTTACTCCCTTCTCTAGCCTCCAGTTTGCAAGATAGCTTGACACCTGGTGGAGTCAATGAGGAGATAGATAAGACCAGTCGCCGTCTGGAAATCAGCCAGTACCGTCAAGAGGCCCAATGTTTATGCAGGTCAGAAAGAATTCAGCAGTTAAGCCCAAAAACTGCGGGGGGGGGGGTAGAAACCAGTTTTTGGGACTTAAATTGGGCCCTTAGAGAATCTTCTTCAGATCAGGCATCATTTGGAATCAAGCTCAAGTCTCCTGGAAATTCCTGTTTCAAGTTGCCTAGTCTCTAAGAATATACGAGGGGTATTTTTTAAGTAAGGTCCGTTGGAACATAAGTACACAATGAAAGTTTATTTCAAAAAAGTAAATTTATTTTCAGAAAGTACATACTTCACTCTATTTTTCGACATAGTTGCTAAGTTTGTTCAAACACTTATCATACCTCTGAACCAATTTTAAAATACCCTCTTCATAAAAACTTGCCGACTGCTCCGATAACCAAGAGTTCACTGTAATCAAAGAAGGGCGACCGGAGCGGTCCTCATCATGGACGTTGTCACGGCCATCTTTGAATTGTCGTACCCACTTACGCACTTTGTTTTCACTCATAACAGTATCACCGTACACTTCACAAATCTGTCAATGAATTTCTGCAGCAGGCAGGTTCCTTGCTGACAAAAACCGTATCACTGAGCGAACCTCACATGCGGAGGGCGAGTTGATAATCTTAAACATTTTTAAAGCACAAAACAGAACCGTACAGGTTAGCTACAGAGCGGAAACTGAGCACAGCTGTTCCCGAGGCACGCGCTCGTTGCGGTATGCGCACGAACTACTAGTGTCTACAACAAAACGGACCTTACTTAAAAAATACCTATCGTATCTAGCTTTTCAAGTGGGTTAGCAGTAGCTAGTCTGTTCATGGTTTTCTATTGAAGGCTTTTGGTTATTCACTGCGTTTACATTATTTCTGCAAGCTCTTTGGACATTGTTATTATTCCTATGTTTGGACACTGATTATATTGCTGCTTTATTTGGTTTTTTGCTTTTGGACTTCTACCTATTTTATAATCATCTCTTTTATTGGCTCCAGTTATTCTTCAATAAAAAAAGGACTCTTCCTTCATTCAAGGTGTGGTGTGATTAATGATTAGATGGTCCTGTTCCTGCTCTAGGGTGCAACAGCCAGTTTGTCTGCTCTTAGGACTTCTGGGAGTTGAAGGCCAAAACATCTGGGGACACACAGGTTGAGAACCACTGCTCTAAGCAAAACATTTATTCCTAAAAAGACTTAACACCTTTTTACAAAATTAGGATTATCTACCGACAATTTGTTGCTTTATTACTCCATTTATTGATTTGGTCCATAAACCTGGCTCCAATGTGCCTGGAGGCCTATACCATAGTTTCCAGATTTCAGTGCTAGGAGCTTTTATTTGATTTTCAGAGTAATGAGGAAGAATCTCAGGGTGAGAGTAGTACCTTGAAAAGTGTGTGTATATGGTTGTGTTGTGTGTGTTGCCAGCCTATGCTGTGTTGGAATATTTGCCGTAGTTTCTCCAAGTGGTCCTCCTGGCCCACTTTCCCTTCTCCTCTTTCCAATGTTCCTCAAACTGAAGCTAGCACTGGGATAATGACTTAGATGAAGGGTTAGAAGGCAGGATCATCAAGTTTGCAGACGACACCAAATTGGGAGGGATAGCCAATACTCCAGAGGACAGGAGCAGGATTCAAAACGATCTTGACAGATTAGAGAGATGGGCCAAAATTAACAAAATGAAGTTCAACAGGGACAAATGCAAGATACTCCACTTTGGCAGGAAAAACGAAATGCAAAGATACAGAATGGGGGATGCCTGGCTCGAGAGCAGTACGTGTCAAAAAGATCTTGGAGTCCTCGTGGATAACAAGTTAAACATGAGCCAACAATGTGATGTGGCGGCAAAAAAAGCCAATGGGATTTTGGCCTGCATCAATAGGAGCATAGTGTCTAGATCTAGGGAAGTAATGCTACCCCTCTATTCTGCCTTGGTTAGACCACACCTGGAATATTGTGTCCAATACTGGGCACCACAATTCAAGAGAGATATTGACAAGCTGGAACGTGTCCAGAGGAGAGCGACTAAAATGATAAAAGGTCTGGAGAACAAGCCCTATGAGGAGCGGCTTAAGGAGTTGGGCATGTTTAGCCTGAAGAAGAGAAGGCTGAGAGGGGATATGATAGCCATGTATAAATATGTGAGACGAAGCCACAGAGAGGAGGGAGCAAGCTTGTTTTCTGCTTTCCTGGAGACTAGGATGAGGAACAATGGCTTCAAACTACAAGAGAGGAGATTCCGTCTGAACATGAGGAAGAACTTCCTGACTGTGAGAGCCGTTCAGCAGTGGAACTCTCTGCCCCGGAGTGTGGTGGAGGCTCCTTCTTTGGAAGCTTTTAAACAGAGGCTGGATGGCCATCTGTCAGGGGTGATTTGAATGCAATATTCCTGCTTCTTGGCAGGGGGTTGGACTGGATGGCCCATGAGGTCTCTTCCAACTCTTTGATTCTATGATTCTATGATTCATGGGAGAAAGCAATCAGCATGAGAAAACACAATCCTCAGGATTAAGTGCCTTAAGAGTCATTTGCACGAGCAATAATTTGCTTGGTAGTACTTTCACTCTGAAATGTTTGTAAAGACAGTGCTTGCAAGAGGTGGGGGAGACTTGTTATTGTTGTTGTTTCATTTAATGTAGAAGTTGGAAAACATAATTTCCCACCAGATAACAGATTTGTTAGATTTGGTATCTGTTACTCATGTTCTGAGCAACTCTGATTAATGGTTGATGTTTCAATGCTTAATGATGTCCCTAGGTTCCAGGTTTTAGCCCCAGGGTGCTTCTGACCTGGAGACTCTAGACATGTTTCTAGCTGAAAAACACAAACCACCTTGCAATGCAATCCTTAAGCAGAGTGCAGATTGGGAACTGTTTACAATTCATTATAGCCAGGATGGAAAGTATTTATGTGTGCACACAAAAGGCAGTGTATCTTGACCCTCTCTTGCATAGTTATTTGAATTTTTAATATTTTATCTCCATCAGTTCTAATGAGTGGGAATAGTTACATTACTCAAACCAGTATAGGAACAATCCTGGGGCCTCTCTATAAATGAAATTGGGATTCAGCAGACCCTGGTCTTCCCATTCCTACTTTTGCCCTCAGAAGGACTTATGTCTAGGTTTAATGCCAAATGCAGCCCATGCAGACTCTGCCAGTAGTAGATGTCCAACTGAGTTTTCCACAATTGACATTGCTTCCTCTCAGGTACTTCCTTTTCCCCAGTGGAGAAGTTTATTTAAACCCCATTCTAATAGTCCTCAGGCAGCAGAATTTTTTTCTTGGACTCATCACTTACGCTTGAAGCTCAGACATCGGTGGTGGCCGGGAGGGCTTTTGCACAACTGAGACTCGTGCGCCAACTGCAACCGTACCTCGTGAAGGCTAATCTGGCCAGGGTGGTCCATGCCTTAGTCACCTCCAAATTGGACTACTGTAATGCGCTCTACGTGGGGCTGCCCTTCAAAATGGCCCGGAAATTCCAACTGGTCCAACGGGCGGCGGCCAGGTTGTTAACTGGTGCTCCTTACAGAGAGAGGTCAACCCTTCTGTTTAAGGAGCTCCATTGGCTGCCGTTCATTTTCCGGTCCCAATTCAAAGTGCAGGTGCTCACCTATAAAGCCCTAAACGGTTTGGGACCCGCCTACCTGCATGACCGCATCTCCGTATATGAACCCACACAATCTCTCCGATCATCTGGAGAGGCCCTGTTCACGATCCCACCTGCGTCGCAAGCGCGTTTGGTGGTGACGAGGGACAGGGCCTTCTCTGTGGTAGCCCCTCGACTCTGGAACTCTCTCCCCAAGGACATCAGACAAGCCCCAACGTTGGCAGTCTTTAGGAAGAACTTGAAGACCTGGCTGTTCCAGTGTGCCTTCCCAGAATAGGAAACTCCTAGCATCATGTCCCAAATGCACTTTATTAGAGATTTAAGATTGTCTGCACACCATACCTATCTCTAAAAACCTATCTATTTCACCTGTCATGTCCAGCATTTTTTAAATTTTTTAAATTTGCATTCATTACATTTGGCCTTAGTTTTTAAATGTGTCGTGGTGTTATAGTCTAATGTTTATTGCTATTGCTTTAATGTTTATGGTTTTGCTTTATGAGTTATTTATTGTTGTATTTGTTATGCTCTTGTTTTATTGATGTGTTGGGCCTTGGCCTCTTGTAAGCCGCACCAGGTCCTTCGGGAGATGTTAGCAGGGTATAAATAAAATTAATAATAATAATAATAATAATAATAATAATACTTCCCCTTCGTCCAAATCCCTACCAGCCAATAGGAGTTTTCTTTCTATTGTTTCTTTATGTATACTTTAAAAATGAGCCAATAATGTTGCTATTTTTTGTTTATTCCAGCTTGCTTTACTGGGCACTGCATGATTACTTCTTAAGTTCCCCACGGAAATGGCTAACCTGCCTACATTGCTCCTCCAGACTTACATCACCTTGCTTTTTTCTGTCTCTGGTCTCCATTTAGTATATGTGTTTGTTTGGACTGTCCTTAGCAATCATTTCAACTGTGTCAATTTTGAAAATGAAGTAGAATTAAAATTCACATTATTGATAAGGTTAAGTTGCACAAGGCACCATTGTTTTCACTTTTACAATTGCAGAAAATGTATGCAGAAAGCTGTTGTATTTGGGCCATTCATCACTGCTGTGTATATGTGATCTCTGCTTTTGGAAAAAAATACAAGACATTGATTGTTGCTGGAATCACTAGAAATGATCTTTGGGACCCAGTCCCATGGGTTAGCTCCAGATATATTCCAGGTCCTCTCCAATCTCCTTCATCTGCTTAAAACCAATTTGGCAGCTTTGACTTTGGCAAACCAGACAGTTCTGAGTAACCTCTTCCATACTCCTATCATGCCTTCTCATCCTGCTCTCTTCGTAAGATAGAAAAACGTCTGTTTCCAGTGTATCTTCATGAAAGAGTTCTGTCCTGGACTCAGTATTGTTCAACATCATCATTAATTACTTGCATGAAGGGTTTGAAGGCATGTTTTATCAGATTTGTAGATAATAGCAGATCATAGAATCATAGATTCAAAGACTTGGAAGAGACCTCATGGGCCATCCAGTCCAACCCCCTGCCAAGAAGCAGGAATAATGCATTCAAATCACCCCTGACAGATGGCCATCCAGCCTCTGTTTAAAAGCTTCCAAAGAAGGAGCCTCCACCACACTCTGGGGCAGAGAGTTCCACTGCTGAACGGCTCTCACAGTCAGGAAGTTCTTCCTCGTGTTCAGATGGAATCTCCTCTCTTGTAGTTTGAAGCCATTGTTCCGCGTCCTAGTCTCCAAGGAAGCAGAAAACAAGCTTGCTCTCTCCTCCCTGTGCCTTCCTCTCACATATTTATACATGGCTATCATATCTCCTCTCAGTCTTCTCTTCCCAGGTTAAACATGCCCAGCTCCTTAAGCCGCTCAAATCACCCCTGACAGTTGGCCATCCAGCCTCTGTTTAAAAGCTTCCAAAGAAGGAGCCTCCACCACACTCCGGGGCAGAGAGTTCCACTGCTGAATGGCTCTCACAGTCAGGAAGTTCTTCCTCATGTTCAGATGGACTCTCCTGGCTTATTGGATATTGGATGGCTATCTCCCAGGCATGCTTTAAACAACATACATCTTACATTTCACTGAATTGTGAGTTTTGATATAGATATCAGTAATTCTTGAGAGATGCTTTTATTTAATTCCCTTAATATTTCTTTTTGGTTTATGCTGTTATGAGAGAGGGGTTTGAAATTCTAGTGTGAAGTCAAACTGTACATGCCCATCAAATGATAATTACTGATAAACAATTAATGATATGACAACAAAGGCTTAGAGACTTTCCTAGAATTGCCCCCTTCTTAAAAGAAAGAAAGAAAGAAAGAAAGAAAGAAAGAAAAAGAAAAGCAAGATAAGAGAAGCTTGGCATCCTTTCTATCTTAAATACACTGCTGGAAGATTTTGTTTGATTCTCAACAAGAGGCCAAAGTGTATTGCTTCAAAAAGTACAAAAAAATGATTCCAGCAAACAAAGCCACTGTGATGATGACAACAGTCATGTTGGTCCCATGGTGGCAGTTATGCCGTTGTGTATAACTTCACAGAAAATGCACTGATATAACAAAACAAAAGACTGTAGTATTAACAGATCATCACGGTGAACTCTAACCAACATTAGGAAGTTTTTTAAATAAGTAAAAAAAGTTTTCAACACTACATTTCTGTTGGAGAGAATCTAGAGTAACTGCATGCACACACACACATACAAATCATAGAATCATAGTATCATAGAATCAAAGAGTTGGAAGAGACCTCATGGGCCATCCATTCCAACCCCCTGCCAAGAAGCAGGAATATTGCATTCAAATCACCCCTGACAGATGGCCATCCAGCCCCTGTTTAAAAGCTTCCAAAGAAGGAGCCTCGACCACACTCCGGGGCAGAGAGTTCCACTGCTGAACGGCTCTCACAGTCAGGAAGTTCTTCCTCGTGTTCAGATGGAATCTCCTCTCATGTAGTTTGAAGCCATTGTTCCGCATCCTATTACTGAATTAAAAAAATAATTTCCTTATATTCTGATGAGCAGTTCATTTTGATTGGTGCAGAAGTAACCATCCAGGACAACTACTATTAAGTGTGATAGATGTCAAGTACATCTGCAAACTCTTATGCAGACCATTAAGTAATTTTTCAGCATCACTGCCATTTTTTGAAGTGTAATATATAGTGAGATAATATCTTCCAGGAGAGGTATTGTTATATTTCAACACACTCCAAAATACCAATGGTACTTGCAGACACTTAAGTGTTTTCATAGTAGAGAAATATTACACCGATTTATGGATTCTTTTGAAAATGTATTCGAAGAGTTTACATTCATATGTATTTCTACTCTGAAATAAATCCCGATGAATTCAAGCTTATATGTGAAAGACGGCAACCCCGGTTTTTAAAAGACAATTCTTTCCTTTTTAATAATTAGGCTAACCTCTCAGAATTTAACAGAAGAGAGACCTGCCTCAAAGGAAATTTTCAAGAATAGTTCATTTAATCTCTGCTTCAGAGCTACTAGCTCGAATTCAGAGATTTAAACATGTCCCTTCATAAGGAAACTGCAACAAGCAGGTACAGAATACTCCTTTATATCCGTATCCAAATATACATTTCAACAGGTTTAATGGGATTTACAAGTTTTGCTTTTAACTGAAGTGCAGTGTTCTTGTTTTCAATCCAAAAAAACCCCAAACTTTGGTGGAATCTTGCACATTTGGGAGACAAGAGATTTGTTTCCTGTCCGATCAGGCCTCTCTGGCTTTTCAAAACACAGAAATTGAGGTTTCCCTTGCTTCCCTTGCAGGTTTTTCATTTCCATGTTTTGGGGATTCATGGTAAGAAACAGTTAAATTAAGCCCATGGCTGCTAATGCGAACTTGTCAGATTTTACAATGTATTGTAATGTAATATAGCTGAGTCATGCACTGCTAATGGGCTTCTATTGGAAATGCTGAGTCATGTATTAACTCTATATAGGGAATCATTTGGGGAATGTGTTCTGGCCTAGTCCAGGTGATTGTGAATGATGTAATCCTGGGTCTGAGTTAAGTTAATGAGTTGGGAACCAATCAGAGATTGCTATGTGTAATTGTATAGAATTGTATATAAGGAAGTCATGTACAGTGTGTATTTCTCTCCTTGTGCTGTGATGTTGTTCGTCGAAGGCTATATGTAATTAAAAGAACCTGTCTGCTAAGACAAGATATAACTGTATGCTGTGGTAAGTTTGTAATATCATCTAGACTGGGGAAAAGACAATGGTAAAACTGACAATGGCCGGGCAAGTGCTCAAGTGTCTGTAAAAGGTTCCAGCATGACTGCAGGCTGTGGGAGCATTTGACTGAAAATACTGTGCAGGAAGAAGCTACTGGAAAGCGCTGAAGTTGTGCAACTGATCTGCTGCTAAATTGTGAAGTTAATCTCAACAGAACTTTAACAAGAAAACAATATGAAGACTGTCCTTGCATCAGTCCTGTATTTCTTTTTTTGTCTCCACATCTCAATACAGAAGTGTCAAAAGTTACCATCCCATATATAAAGAAGTGTATAGACAAATTTGCAAGCATTCTGCCTAGAGTAAATTTCCAGATATCGACTATTTAAAAAGCTTCTAATGGTTCAAACTTCAAGCACACTAGATATTTTGCTGTCTTCATAATACTAAGAGAATCTAACAACTAAGGACTTCAAAAGAGGTGCATTATCAAATTTCCTTGTTTACCTGACACAATATACCCATATTGATCTCACTAGACATACATACTTTAGAAAAACAAATGAGAATTCAGTGTCACTCATGAGAAACATCACTGAACAGAGACAGGTGATGCAAATCCATGCTTACATTGGATTTTCACAATCCAAAAATAAATATATTATTATCTAGTCATTATGTTACAGCATTGATCACTGAAATGCCAGAACTCTGAGTCCCCATGCTCATAAAATGGGCAGATGGGTAAGCTTTTTATGATCTTCCTAGAATGGCTATTTTCATGACATGCCTCAAAGAAAACACAGATGTGTGGGTTACTTTTTAATTTCCCTGTCCTCAAACAATATGCCTCATTGAACCAGACACAGTTCAGTGGCAGGTCTGGAGCAGTCAAGAATCTGTGAGGTTTGAATTCCATTTCAGCTTCTTGTTGAGCTACAGATGAATGCAATGTGACATATCTTCATGCAATATCAGCAGTAAACTACTCTACAGAGGCCTATAAAATGCTTTACTCTTCCAGTCCTAGTAGATTTGTATCATTAGCATCAATTAGTACTATTAAAGAAATGTGAAATGTTTAATGTGCGTAAGGAAAATATATAAAGAAAATTCACATTTTCATGTCCTTGGAAAACTGGTCATTGACCAAAATATTCTTTACCCACTGTGCAAGAGTTAGAGACAGCACAAACCTCTTCTAAACCAGCATGCATGAAACTTTGGCAATGGTTTCTGCCTCCCCTGCAAGAATGATATAAGTAAAGATTTGTAATCTCAGAGGATGATCTTCTAATCTTGAGAGATTAGAGAGATGGGCCAAAACTAGCAAAATGAAGTTCAACAGGGACAAATGCAAGATACTCCACTTAGGCAGAAAAAACGAAATGCAAAGATACAGAATGGGGGACAATGCCTGGCTCGAGAGCAGTACGTGTGAAAAAGATCTTGGAGTCCACGTGGACAATAAGTTAAACATGAGCCAACAATGTGATGTGGCGGCAAAAAAGCCAATGGGATTTTGGCCTGCATCAATAGGAGCATAGTGTCTAGATCTAGGGAAGTCATGCTACCCTTCTGTTCCGCTTTAGTTAGACCACACCTGGAATATTGTGTCCAATTCTGGGCACCACAATTCAAGAGAGATATTGACAAGCTGGAGTGTGTCCAGAGGAGGGCGACTAAAATGATCAAGGGTCTGGAGAACAAGCCCTATGAGGAGCGGCTTAAGGAGCTGGGTATGTTTAGCCTGAAGAAGAGAAGGCTGAGAGGGGATATGATAGCCATGTATAAATATGTGAGAGGAAGCCACAGGGAGGAGGGAGTAAGCTTGTTTTCTGCTTCCCTGGAGATTAGGACGCGGAACAATGGCTTCAAACTACAAGAAAGGAGATTCCATCTGAACATGAGGAAGAACTTCCTGACTGTGAGAGCCGTTCAGCAGTGGAACTCTCTGCCCCGGAGTGTGGTGGAGGCTCCTTCTTTGGAAGCTTTTAAACAGAGGCTGGATGGCCATCTGTCAGGGGTGCTTTGAATGCAATATTCCTGCTTCTTGGCAGGGGGTTGGACTAGATGGCCCATGAGGTCTCTTCCAACTCTTTAATTCTATGATTCTATGAACAGCTAAAACAGCTATCAGAATAGAAGAGCCAAATGGAGATCTATCTCTTCTGGCAGTCCTATCCATTCTATTTAAACTTTTAATTTTAACCTGCATCTTATTTTTATTGGTGTTGGTCCTTATTATTTGTATTTTGGTACATGCATTTTAATGGTGTAGTATTTGTCTATTTTAACCATGTTGTACGCTGCTTAGAGCCATAGGACTCCCGATACCTTTACTAAGCCTCTGGCACTATTTTGTGTATTTCCTTCATGCTTGTAACTGCATCCTCTAACTTATCTTTCATCACTGGCTGGAGCTGGAAAAGGCTCATATGTTCCTTGAGTGGATGAATCCTTCTAGTTAAATGAACTCCTTAAGCACTGATTTAACTGATTTGGCCTTGATATGCAAAACTCTACCAATTCTATCCAAGTGAGCTTTTTCCCAATCTAATCAATATCTGCAAACTGCCTCCTTTCATGAAAACTGCAGACTAGAAAAAGACAAAAACGTTTTCATCAAACTTTTACCAGATTCTCCACTTGTTTTGGGTTCTGCTGCCTGCAAGTCCATGGCTCAAAAGTGATTCAAAAGTGATGCAGCCTGCCCATTGTTATTGTTATCGTTATCATGATTGTGTTTATTAGAATGTTATTTTATGACTGCTTTTTTAATGTAATTTTGATGATGTTGTTATAATTTGTTGTTTATGTTTTGATTTTATTGCTGTTATCCGGGCTTGGCCCAATGTAAGCCGCTCTGTGTCCCCACAGGGGAGATGGTGGCAGGGTATAAATAAAGATAATTATTGTGCTGTCACACGCTGGGCCTGTGCATAAGACTGTAGACAGGAAATAAATTCTGTGTGCCCAATGGGACGCCAGGGCTGCCTCAGATTAAAGGACCTTGGATTTCCTTAAAACAGAGTCTCTAGATTGCTTAAAGGTTCAACAAAGTTCTTTATTAATGAAAACAAACAGGTACTTTAAGGCTTTCTTAACAGTCTATTGGCTCTCTCTCAATCTTGTCCACAGGGAACAGGCACTATCTTCATAACTGTAACTAATGGGGAAATCCTTAACTTCTAATCTGGGCAGTCTGTCTTTGTCTCTGTTGGCGTGGAGCCTCTGCACCTGGTACCAACTGCTTCTGGCTTCCGCGAGTGACCCTTACCAGAGCTTTGTAGACTTCCAGGGAAAAAGGAGTTCAGGTTTCAGTGATGGCTGACTGAAGTCCTTCAGCAAAGGAGCTGTAGGGCTGTATAACCCCGCTCAAGCTGTGGGCTGTATATTTATTATTTATTTATTATTTATTTGGTGCATTTGTTAACCGCCATTCTCAGCCCTTTAGGGCGACTCATGGCGGTGTACAACATACATAAAAAGGCAATTTACAAAAGGCAATTACAGAACAATATATTAACAATACAACAATTATAAAGTTACACTAAATAATCCGCTTCGTCTCATAGTGGAATCATAACCAATCTCATATTCCTTGTTCCATTCCAGTCATCTTTACCACATTGTTATAGCACTTAATTAAATGCCTTCTCGAACAGCCATGTCTTAAGGCTTTTTCGGAAGGACATGAGGGAGGGCGCCTGTCTGATGTCTGCAGGGAGAGAGTTCCACAGCCGGGGGGCCACCACCGAGAAGGCCCTCTCTCTCATCCCCGCCAGACGTGCCTGTGAGGCAGGCGGGATCGAGAGAAGGGCCTCCCCAGACGATCTCAAGGTCCTCGTGGGCTCATAGGCCAAGCCGTAGAAGACAAAGCTTTCTACAGGAGCTCTTGGTATTATGTCCTGCGTGGAAAGCTTCTCTGTGTGGACTGAACCCAAAAGGCTCCTATTCCCTCTAAAACCCAAAAAGGGGGCGGGACCAGGGAACCTAACGATAATTGACAGGTGGCTTGCCCTATGATTGCAGCCAAAAGAAGCCACTTATCTGCAGAGTCCCTGAAACTTAGGACTACAACAAACATTCAATGCAAAGCAAACAAAATTGGAGCTCCTGGTACAGCTGTACCTGCACTATTATTATTATTATTATTATTATTATTATTATTATTATTATTATCCTTTTGTTGTTGCTGTTTTTCTTGGGGTTGCAATCAATTAATAGAGAAGAACTAACTGCCCACTTTAATTTATTTTCCTTTGAAATAGGAGGTTTTAGCTCTTGCTGTTTTGGCTGGTCTTCCAGTCAAAGAATGAGCAGTGTCATGTGACCTCGGAGATTAACTCATACAGCATTATTAATAGCACATATTCACAATGCACTGTTCACAGCAAGCCAAGATTTATTTCTTGGAGACGTTCCAAATACTTTGACTCAAACAATTACATGTCCACTTAATGCTAGCAAAGTAGGGATCTTAATTGAGTTCTTGATGGACTCATTCTAAGAAAAGGGTGGGACAGAAACTTTTTTATTCTTCTGTCCTCTTTTATTAGTAAGCGGTTGCTCTATTACTTCCCTCCCTCCTGCAAGTGCCTATCAAAAACAACTAAATACCAACTTCATTAAAGTCTTAAGGAAAATGTGGGTTTATTCTGAACAACAGCTGAACTTTGCTGAAACTCTTATGGAGGGCTGTCACAAAATGCCCTGCTGCCTGAAGAGGGAAGACATGGGCTGTCCTGTCCTTCTATTCTCCCATTCCTAACCTGGACATTGCCTTTGCTTTTCGTTTTCCCTATCCTTTTCCCTAAACACGGCTCCTCACACTTTTTACTTGCCAGAAATCCTGTTCCCCACTTCAAACTCATCCCTTAATCATAGGCTGTAGAGACAACTCATTTATTTATTTGTCATATCAGGGTAACCAGTCAACTGTATTACATTTCTAACAGAACAAAACAAACAAACAAACAAACAAACAGACAGACAAAACACAAAATTTGCAAGTTTGGTAGTTGATCAAATGTCCTTTGACCAGTATCTGGCCACTTGGAGTGCTTCTGGTGTTGCCGCAAGAAGGTCCTCCATTGTGCATGTAGCAAGGCTCAGGTTGCATTGCAGCAGGTGGTCAGTGGTTTGCTCGTCTCAACACTCGCATGTCGTGGATTCCATTTTGTGGCTCCATTTCTTGAGGTTCGCTCCGCATCTTGTGGTGCCAGAGCGCAGTCTGTTCAGTGCCTTCCAAGTCGCCCAGTCCTCTGTGTGCCTAGGGGGGAGTCTCTCGTTTGGTATCAGCCATTGGTTGAGGTTCTGGGTTTGAGCCTGCCACTTTTGGATTCTCACTTGCTGAGGTGTTCCAGCGAGTGTCTCTGTAGATCTTAGAAAACTATTTCTAGATTTAAGTCGTTGACGTGCTGGCTGATACCCAAACAGTGGATGAGCTGGAGATGTCACTGCCTTGGTCCTTTAACTATTGGTTGCTACTTCCCGGCAGATGTCAGGTGGTGCAATACTGGCTAAGAAGTTTAATTTCTCCAGTGGTGTAGGGCGCAGACACCCCGTGATAATGCGGCATGTCTCATTAAGAGCCACATCTACTGTTTTAGTGTGGTGAGATGTGTTCCACATTGGGCATGCGTACTCAGCAGCAGAGTAGCATAGCGCAAGGGCAGATGTCTTCACTGTGTCTGGTTTGATCCCCAGGTTGTGCCAGTCAGCTTTCGTATGATATTGTTTCTAGCATCCACTTTTTGCTTGATGTTCAGGCAGTGCTTCTTGTAGGTCAGAGCACGGTCCAGAATGACTCCCAGGTATTTGGGTGCGCTGCAATGCTCCAGTGGGATTCCTTCCCAGGTGATCCTCAGAGCTCGGGATGCTTGTCTGTTCTTGAGATGAAAAGCACATGTCTGTGTTTTAGATGGATTAGGGATCAACTGGTTTTCCCTGTAATAGGCAGTAAGAGCACCTAGAGCTTCGGAGAGCTTCTGTTCAACCATCTCAAAGCTCCCTGCTTGAGCGGTGATGGCACGATCATCAGCATAGATGAAACTCTCTGACCCTACTGGCAGTGGCTGGTCATTTGTGTAGATGTTGAACACGGATGGAGCAAGCACGCTCCGCTGAAGCAGGCCGTTCTTCTGTTTCCGCCATCTACTTCTCTGGCCCTGGAACTCAACAAAAAAGCTCCTGGTTTGTAGCAGGTTTCCTATGAGGCAGATGAGGTGGTAGTCCTTTGTGATATTATACATTTTTCTTAGGAGGAGGCGGTGGTTCACAGTATCATAAGCTGCTGACAGGTCTATGAAGACAGCTCCTGTGATCTGCTGCTTTTCAAAGCCATCTTCTATGTGCTGAGTCAGGTTCAACACTTGCAATGTGCAGCTTTTGCCTTTCCCGAAGCCAGCTTGTTGTGGAATCTGACATGGGTCTATTTTTTCCACAATTCTATGCAAAATAAGTCTCTCCAGAACTTTGTAGAGGTGGCACAACAGGGAGATTGGTCTATAGCTTTTTGGGTCATTACGGTCTTTGCCTGGCTTCAAGATGGCGAAGACTCTTGCTTTCCTCCAGATTTTGGGGATCTAACAGGATGCAGTCAGTATCACCCCATAATATATTGGAGCTTGAAGATGAACAGCAAATTCCAGCACGAGCACCCTCCACTTGCAAAAACACATGGTACTCAAAACTAACCACATTATTTTAGCATCTGAAGCAGAAAAATACAAAATCAGCCCACTTTTTGTACCACTGATGCTCACAGGGACCCCAGTATTCAGTAGAGGAACTGCTCCTGGCCCTCTTATTAAAAGGAGGCAACTATATTCAAGAACATTTCCCACAAAGAAGAGGAGAAATTTTGATGGCATCCAATATCTACAGGTATTGTGACTTCTCCTGTTAAAATGAAACACTTGGTTATTTCCCCATAGATCCTGAAAAGGCACAAAATATGATCGGACAGTTATATTAAAGGTCACAAGGAGATATAATGATATAAAACCGATAACAGATCCTTTTCAGTGTGGAACCAAATGATTTCTAAAACCTCCTTCTGGAAATCGTGTCACATAATTTAGAGTTAACTCATCTGATCTTGTCTGTCATCACAAAAAGTTACCTGCGTGAAATTTTTAGTCTGTATATGAAGCCAGAACACATTTAAATTAGACCTGGACACTGATGAATTATGGCAGCCTCGTATAAATAAGGATGTAATGACTTGTAATACTATGCAAGAGAAACTATTAATGGGGGAAAGTATGAAATATTGCTCCTTTTCACAGTGGTTGCACTATTATTTGAATCACTTTTCAGTGGGAAAGGACCTGTTAAATGGAGAGAATCAGTGTTTTAGTTTAATTTGATGATACAAATGGGATGAAATATATTTGAGTTGATTGTGATAATCCTACACAATCCCTTACAGGCTTCATATGCGTTTTGTTGTAGAAGTGGGTATGTTTTACCTATGGGACATATTTATGTCATTTCAACTGTTAGTACTGTTAGATTAGATGTAAATTCATTCATAATGCATATTTGAGACAGGCCAAGTGCTTATACAGCTACCAGGTATTACAGGTCTTGCTGAATAAGCCACATGAAAATTTGATGGAATTCAATTTTTCATACCCATCTTTGTGGAGACAGCATTGAGGGCTGCATACTGTATCAACTGATGAAGTGCAGCAGCTTAAAAATAAGTCAGTATTAAAACATGCCAAAATGACAAATGGAAGGGGGGAAAATCTGGAATTTTAACTAAACAATGTTTGGTTAGTCGATGTACCAGAGGCCGTGGGACAACTTTCTAACATAACATTCTATAAGCCATTATTCATGTTATACCAATGAACTTCCCAGAGTCACATAGGAACACATCTCATCTAGTGTTTCCTTACTCATTATCCGAAATCCATAAAAGATGGTTTATTGTCTATGTGAATTATATGAATTTATCAGATAAGATACCATGGCTGTGTGTGCAAGGTGAAGTATTATTATTATTATTATTATTATTATTATTTATAATTACTATTCGGACAGATGACAAGCTGTTTAACCTCAGCAGACTGAAAGCCAAAACCAAGGTTACAACAACATCTGTTATAGAAATCCAGTATGCTGATGACAACGTCATCTGTGCGCATTCAGAAGAAGATGTACAAGCCACTCTAAACTGTAACAGCCAATTTCCAATTACTTTCATTTTTAAGATCATTTGAGTTATTTTAATGATGAGTATGTGATTAGGGTAACCTGTTTTATCGGATTATTTGTATTCTGTTTTTCATTTTAGCATCAATTTTTATACAATAAGCTCATTGTTATTATTTTTTATTGTATTGCATTATTTTAATTGTTATTTGCATTCGTCTGGGCATTGAATGTTTGCCTTTTTTGTGTTGTAAACCTTCCTGAGTCCCCTCGCGGAGAGAGGGTAGTCTATAAATAAAGTTTTATTATTATTAACTTCCAACTCTATGATTCTATGATTATATTATTATTATTATTATTATTATTATTATTAATGATTATGATATGATTGTATTATTATTATTATCTCCTGAAAGATACTAAAAGCAGCTAACATTAAAAGTATGAGCACACAATTTAAAATATACAAATGTGCAAACATTCAAACAGAATTAAACATAATAGTATTTTGAAAAAATCACAGTTAAAATCCATTAAAATATATTCAAAGTTAAAATGTAGATGTAATAAGTGGAGGATCAACTGGAGGAATGTCTGAGGTGATTTTAAAAAGGATGACGTATGGTCAGAAAATGAATGTTGAATCTGCCAAAGTAAAGTTCGGGATTAGTTGATGCATGTTATGAGTTTGAGAAGTTGGAAGAGTTACTCAGTGTCAGATATAAATATTAGTTAGAGTCAGGATTAGTTGGGATATGGGAAAGAGTGTGTTTTCAAGTCGCAATATGTACAAGTAATCAATTTCCAATCTTATTTCATACTAGCCGTCCCCTGCCACGCGTTGCTGTGGCCCACATGTGGGTTCTGCGTGCAAGTTTGGCCCAATTCTATCGTTGGTGGGGTTCAGAATGCTCTTTGATTGTAGGGGAACTATAAATCCCAGCAACTACAACTCCCGAATGTCAAGATTCTATTTTCCCCAAACTCCACCAGTGTTCACATTTGGGCATATTGAGTATCGTGTAGAGTTTGGTCCAGATCCATCATTGTCTGAGTCCACAGTGATCTCTGGATGTAGGTGAACTACAACTCCAAAACCAAAGAGCACTGCCCACCAAACCCTTCCAGTATTTTCTGTTGGTCATGGGGGAACTGTGTGCCAAGTTTGGTTCAATTCCATCGTTGGTGAGGTTCAGAATGCTCTTTGATTGTAGGTGAACTATAAATCCCAGCAACTACAACTCCCAAATGATGAAATCAATTTTTTTGAGTGAAGGGCATATATTGGGTTGTAAGGTGTATCGTGTCCAAATTTGGTGTCAATTCCCCCAGTGGTTTTTGAGTTCTGTGAATACCACAAACGAACATTACATTTTTATTTATAGAGATGTCTATCAAAGTAAGCACTAAGAAGATTTAGTTCATATCTCTTTAAATTCTAGTCTTCTGGAAATCAGAATCACATATGAATCATAATTCCGCATTAAACACTTCCAACTCTATGATTCTATGATTTTATATGTCAATCAAAGTAAGCACTAGGAAGATTTAAGCGGGGTAATTTCCACATAAGAAAATATATATTTTTTAAAAATCTTAAGGTAACATATTACATGGAAAGAAATGGTGATTAGGGGTGAGTTGATTTAGTGAAAAGGGACTTTAGTGATAGTGATACTCATCCCAAATAATGGCAAATAGCAGAGGAATCATCACTGTTACAATTTACAAACGAAAGCAACAGCACCGACTTTTTTCCTTGAAGGATACTCTGAGTATGAATCATCACAACTGCCTTTTTCTCCTTACAAATTGAAGCAGAGGATTTAAGCGAACGAATGCAATTAGGATTTTAAAAAGCCCAAACCACACTCCAGCTTGTTACCATTTGAAAGGTTGTCATTTGAAAGCTGTCATCTAAGTGGATGGGAATCAAGGAAGCCGACAAAAGGCAGTGGCACATTAACGGGGTTATTTATGAAAATACAGATATGGACAGACACGTGCACACACAGGGACATTCAACGAAATAGTGCCTGATGTGGGTGTTGAGGAACCAGATGCTGCCAGTGACAAAATATTTAAGAATCCTTTCACTGTTGTGTGCAAAAAGGGCATACCATGGCAGAATGTGCTGGGACTAGATTATACATCTGAAGCAGATTCTGATTTCAGCAAGATTAATTAAAGTGGGATGTGCTGACGGATGGCAAAAAAAAAAAAAAAAAAAAAACCACGCATGGAAAGAGAAGGATTCATCAGCACCACTGTGCTTGCTCAACGCCTTCAGATCAGAAGAACTAGCTTGGTTTTGGCATATAATAGAAGCAGCAGCTGCTGCAAAGACAGCCTCTCCCATACCCACAAAAAAAAGGGGGGGGGGATATTTATTTATTTATTTTATTTCGTATACTTCTACCTTCTCAACCCCCAAGGGGGAACTCAGGGCGGCTTACAAAATGGCACTATTCAATGCCTACACAATAATACAATAAACGTATAAAAACAGCAGTTAAACAGTTATAACAATTAAAACAACAATATATATCACAGTCAAAGCCAATCTCATGCACAGCGTTCGCCAACTCAGAGTCCATGCTTCGTTCCACATTGTCTATTCCTATCCGTCATCGCAGTCCTTTATTTATCTGCCAGATTGCCCAAACGCCTGGTCCCACATCCATGTTTTTAATTTCTTTCTGAAGGAAAGGAGGGATGTCGCTGATCTAATTTCCCCGGGGAGTGAATTCCATAGGTGAGGGGTCACCACTGAGAAGGCCCTGCTCCTCGTCCCCGCCAATCTCACTTGTGGCAGAGGCAGGGCCGAGAGCAGGGCCTCCCCAGAGGATCTCAAACTCTGATGTGGGACTTAGAGGGAGATGCGTTCAGACAGATACACTGGGCCGGAACCATAAAGGAACCATAAAGGATACTCAAAATTGTGCTCCCAAGAAAAATTACTTTTTCAAAGTAGTGCCCACGTCATAGAAAAACAGGAAGCCATGCTAGGTTCTTAGCTGGAAGAGTTAATCTTAGAGGCCTTCCACACTGCTCTTTATCCCAGGATCTGATATCAGATTACCTGCTTTAAACTAGAATATATTTATTTATTTATTTTATTTATAATTTGAACTTATATGCCGCCACTCCCCTGGGGCTCGGAGCGGCTTACAAGAACAGGCTAAAATCTAACACAGTTTAAAACAATTTAAAAACAACAATATCAGAGATCAAAGGCCTGTCGAAACAGATATGTTTTACATGCCCTGCGGAAAGCTGATAAGTCCCGCAAGGCACAGACTTCAGGTGGCAGAGTATTCCAGAGCGTTGGTGCCATTGCTGTAAAGGCTCTGCGTCTGGTTGCTGTTAGACGCAAGGTCTTGACACTGGGAATTTCTAATAGATCTTGGTCCTCAGAACGGAGGGATCTCTGGGGTTGGTAGGGGGTGAGGCGGTCCCTCAGGTACATCGGTCCCAGACCATGCAAGGCCTTAAAGGTGAGTACCATCACTTTGAAAGTGATCCGGTGCTCAATTGGTAACCAATGCAGCTGCAGTAAGATTGGTGTTATGTGGCATCTCATCGGAATTCCCGCAAGAAGCCGAGCTGCTGCATTTTGTACCAACTTGAGCTTCTGGATCACCGACAGAGGAAGGCCAATGTAGAGGGCGTTACAGTAGTCCAGTCTTGAGATGACCGTGGCCTGGATCACCATAGCTAGGTCATCCCTGGACAGGTAGGGGGCCAGCCATCTAGCCTGCCGCAGATGAAAAAAGGCGGTTCTGCTAACGGCGGAGACCTGAGCCTCCATCGTCAGGACTCCCAGACTCTTTACCAATGATGACGGGCTTAGTGCCTCGCCATCCAGGGTAGGCAGCTGGATGTCCCCACTGCCCGGTTGACCCAGCCATAGGATCTCCGTCTTTGCTGGATTCACCCTCAACCTGCTGGCACGCAGCCATCCAGTAACAGCCTTGAGGCACTGATGAAAATAATCGGGTACAGAGTCTGGTCTGCCCGCCATCCTCAGCACCAGCTGAGTGTCATCAGCGTACTGGTAACACTCCAGCCCAACATGAGTCTCCACAGCCAGATAACCTGGGATAAACAGATAATCTGGGATCACAGCCTGAAATATAGGGACGATATAGGGACCTTTAGACTACAGACAATAAACCAGAAGTTTCAGCCCCGTTAGCATTCCCATCTCAATTAATCCACAGGTGTGTTTCCTTCTGTTAATGTACAACAATTTCCAAAGACATGGCTAAAAAGATAGTGCAGTGTTACATGGAAGAAATTTTGTTATGGTCACCAAGACTACAGAGTGCAACTCCCTGCCCAGGAATCCCTCAAAACCAGGGGTCCACAAACTTTTTAAACAGAGGGCCAGGTCACAGTCCCTCAAACTGTTGGAGGGCTGGATTATAATTTGGAAAAAAAAGAATGAATTCCTATGCACACTGCACATATCTTATTTTTAGTGCAAAAAACACTTATAAACAATACAATAATTAAAATGAAGAACAATTTTAACAAATATAAACTTATTAGTATTTCAATGGGAAGTGTGGACCTGCTTTTGGCTGATGGGATAGGATTGTTGTTACTGTGTGCTTTCAAGTCATTTCAGACTTAGGTCGACCCTGAATGAAGGCTGGGTAAATATCCTTCGAGGGCCGTATCCAGCCCCTGGGCTTTTAGTTTGCCCTATGAGGAGCGGCTTAGGGAACTGGGCATGTTTAGCCTGAAGAAGAGAAGGCTGAGAGGAGATATGATAGCCATGTATAAATATGTGAGAGGAAGCCACAGGGAGGAGGGAGCAAGCTTGTTTTCTGCTTCCTTGGAGACTAGGACGCAGAACAATGGCTTCAAACTACAAGAGAGGAGATTCCATCTGAACATTAGGAAGAACTTCCTGACTGTGAGAGCCGTTCAGCAGTGGAACTCTCTGCCCCGGAGTGTGGTGGAGGCTCCTTCTTTGGAAGCTTTTAAGCAGAGGCTGGATGGCCATTTGTCAGGGGTGGTTTGAATGCAATATCCCTGCTTCTTGGCAGGGGGTTGGACTGGATGGCCCATGAGGTCTCTTCCAACTCTTTGATTCTGTTCTATGATTCTACCCCTGCTCAAAACAATGATGGCTTTGACTATCCATGGATTTTGTTTAGCAGTATGTTAAGGCATGAACAGTAAAGTGATGCTGGAATACTGAAACATTTTGGAGGGAATATGTGCATGGTCAATGAAACAGATCCCCTGCAGGTTATGCACAAAACATCTTGCTGTGAACAGCTTCTCACATCCAAGATTGAGATTTGCAAGTAGATCTCAGAAGCCTTGCAGTGAATTGGAACGGGGTTCTCATTCTCAATTGTGCACCCCTAATTCTAAAATAAAGAATGTACTTAGGGGAAAGCCATTAGTGGTTGGGAGAAGTGTGAGCTAAGTAGTTCTCAACAATTTTTCAGATGAGCACATACTCAGAGGTTCCTTATATTCCTTATTATTAGATTCCTTAATAGTAATTGCATGCCTGGCCTATACTACTATTTTTCATCTGGCTCTGATTCGTTGCTCTTGGGATTTAAGCAAAATATAAAGTCAATCCTTGTAAGCCCAAAGTCTGTTTGTCCCTGCAGTATCAAGTAAATATTAAAATCTCCACAATTAGTTCTTGCTCTAGAAAGATCACAACCATGTAACACAACACTTCAAACAATCACAATACTATTGGCTATTTCTTGTTTAATTATGTGAACATGACATGGAGGCAATGGCAAGTATTAAAATACTGCTCACCATTGTCGATGCCATGACAATAGTGTAGAATGCTGGTTCCATATTTAGCACATTGGCCCATTGGCAGCATATGGCTTAGTCTGAGAACAAAGCTCACCATCATGGACAGATTGCTAGAGTAGAGAATGCCATGAGAACAGTTAGTGCTGATAATGTTCTGGCAACTTTGGCTACTATTATTCTCTATGTGCATTTCTTCCCATCTGTCTAATAGGACTAGAAAAATGGGTTCCATAAAATTACAGATCAAGTTATTTCTCTCTGATTATCTGTGTACTGAGAGTGTGCTGTCACACACTGGGCCTGAAATAATGTCTGTTTACCAGACAAGGGTATGCCCAATAGGCTGCCGGGGTGCCTCAGCTGAAGGGCCCCTTAGATTTCCCAACACAAAGTTCTATCGAGGCTCAAAATAAGTTTGTTGAACTTATTTTGTTGAACTTATTTTGAGCCTCAATAGAACTTTGTGTTGGGAAATCTAAGGGGCCCATCAGCTGAGGCACCCCGGCCACCCGTTGGGCATAAATCTTCAAACAAATGAATTAAATGCTTTATAACCTGGGAAAACCGGTAGCTTCCTCAATCTGCTATCAAGGGCAGGCAACTGGTGGAAAACTGTTCCTTTCTTCCTTAGGGAAATCTTCTGGCCCCTCCCTGGGCAATCTTTCTTTACCTTGCTGGTGTGAGGCCCCTACTCCTGGCTCCAAGCTACTTTATGGATAGCCCGAGTGGTCTCTTACCAGACAAGGTTGCTGTAGACCTGCCAAGCTGAAAGGTGTCCTTTAGTTTTACTCCACGAAGGCTGTAGGAACTGTCCTGTTGCCCCAGCAAAGGCTGGCTGTATTTCCCCAGCAAAAACTGTGGGACTATCCCTTTATTTCCCCAGCAGAGTTGTGAGTAGTGAAGCCTTTGTGCAGGTGGGATAGAGAAACCCACATGTCCTGCTGTTAGGCTTCAAACAGTGAGACTGAACAAAAGTTCTCCTTTGCTTCCAAAACCCTGGGGAAAGGGCAGGTCTAAAAACTCTA
The DNA here is from genome assembly GCF_037176765.1 of Anolis sagrei. NCBI lineage: Eukaryota > Metazoa > Chordata > Lepidosauria > Squamata > Anolidae > Anolis > Anolis sagrei. Next base: position 158,539,027 of record NC_090021.1, read on the forward strand.
ACGATGATAGCCAGGTTGCTGGCCCTATGACTGCAACCTGGGGAAGCTACCTGATTGCAAAATGCATGGCTAAATAAATTCATACAAAATAGCAGTGCAAGAAAAACAAATTCAAATCTCCTGGCACTACCGTGCCAGCATAGAGACTGTTAGACAAAAGAGCTAAACGAAAAGGAATGGGAAGAGTATTCAAAAATATTTGAGGAGAAATTATTAAAAAATATATTTCTTGAATGTAAAGAAATCTTGATGAGATGAATTCTGGACTGATGAAAATCCTCACCATTCAGAACTCATTCTGTGAAAAATTTGCACATGGGATGTTTGCATGGAAACAATGCTCGCCACTAATAAAACAATATTTCTGTCTATAAATATTGTTTCCTGTGCAGAAAATGTTGGGTTGTTGCAAATGTTCCACACTGTGGCTCAATGAATATGAACCACTGATGGGGACTCATAGGTCCAATAGCACTGGAGTGATGTTTTAATCAAAGCTTTAAAGGGTCTATTCAAGGTGTTGTACACTATCTTCAAAATATTCCAGCATCTTGGATAACTTTTTAAAACTTCAGATGAAAATGAAGTTTGGATTCCCCACTTCAGTAACTTTTGAACCATTAGTTTCCACTGAGAACCACGTGTCCTTTTGTTTTGCACTGTTTGCACTACAAGTTCCTATTGATAGAGTCATTGATCCTCAGCACCACTTTCTCATCTTACCAACATTGATACAGAACACTAATTCTATATGTGCCTTTAATAAAAAAAATATATACTCCTTGGAGGATTCCTAGAGTCCTCTTCCATTACAGCACCTGCAGATTAATCTCCGGTGTCTCACTGCTTACTCCATCCCAGTAGACTCACTTCTGTAGTTTGAAAACTTAGATCTTAGAATAACAAGAAGCTGACAGGAGACAATTTAAGGAGCAGCTCAAGGCATCCCATTTTTTAAACTAAATGTCAGGATTTGAAACACAGCGTACACCCCTAATTTGAAGGCACATATTGACTTGCTTAACTAGAGATGTGCTACATCATTCTTTTGATGCACTGTTTGTATCTTTGCCAGAGGTCTTGTATTTCAAAAATCAAAGTTGCTGCTATAGTGAAAGAATGTATGCCTTCTCTAGAAAGAAAGCTAGTTTGGTTGGATGGCCCCAATGCCTACTCTCTACAAAAAAAGTGGGGAGAAAGAATGAAAGGAGATGTCCAAAAATTCCCGTCCTTTTCAAAACCAGACAAAAATCTCTGTTATTGTATATATGGAGACTCTTATGATTTTTTCAACCTTACGGATTAGTATGGATTAGTATATACTTCGGAAGCTCAAAATCTATCTATCTATCTATCTATCTATCTATCTATCTATCTATCTATCTATCTATCTATCAATGTAATGTTCGTTTGTGAGATTAACAGAACTCAAAAACCACTGGGGGAATTGACACCAAATTTGGACACAAGACACCTAACAACCCAATGTATGTCCTTCACTCAAAAAAATTGATTTTGTCATTTGGGAGTTGTAGCTGTTGGGCTTTATATAGTTCATCTACAATCAAAGAGCATTCTGAACCCCACCAACGATGGAATTGAACCAAACTTGGCACACAGTTCTCCCATGACCAATAGAAAATACTGGAAGGGTTAGGTGGGAAGTGTCCTTTGGTTTTGGAGTTGTAGTTCACCTACATCCAGAGAGCACTGTGGACTCAAACAATGATGGAACTGGACCAAACTTGGCACAAATATTCCATATGCCCAAATATGTACACAGGTGGAGTTTGGGGAAAATAGACTTTGACATTTGGGAGTTGTAGTTACTGGGATTTATAGTTCACCTACAATCAAAGAGCATTCTGAACCCCACCAACAATGGAATTGGGGCAAACTTCCCACACAGAATCCCCATGACCAACAGAAAATACTTAAGGCCATCCAGTCCAACTCCCTTCACCAGGGCAAGAAAACATAATCAAAGCCCTCCTGACAAAGAGCCATCCAGCCATAGATATAGATAGATAGATATTATTCACACATGCACACACATAATATCATAGATGTGAAAGGGACCCCTAAACAAGGACAATTATATGTTGCATGTTCCGGAGTAGGCCAACCAGACAATCTCTACATCAACGCAAGCATAAAGAAATTGCATATATTAGAAACCAACACTTTATTTTCCAGATCACCAGACTGGGCGACAGCAATGCATGGCAGGGGACGGCTAGTAATGAAATAAATTCCATTTGTAAGAACACCTTTTTTTTAGGGTTTATTTAGGATGTCCTTTTTACTTTACTGGCCTTTCCCTTTCTCTTTTTTTTTCTTCACTTTTCTATACTTTATTGTTCTCACTCTTTCGTTGTATTCTATATAAAAATTTAATAAAATTTCTTTAAAAAAAAAAGAACATCCAAAACCAAAACTAATCAGCCAAAGGAAACCAGAGACAAATAACATTACGAGACATCCACTATTAACATCTTTCATCAAGAAAAGCATGAACAGGAAACACTTGCCACATATGACAATCAAACAATTAGATTTTTTGATTCACTAGCATGATAAACTTTTTGCTAAACTTACATTATTTTACCTATGATGTTCTAATGAACCTCTACTCCACAGAAATGATTCTGCAATGTGTATGAACATCCTGTCAAATTCTGGTAAAAAATTAAACCTTTATGGTTAACGTAAAAAGGATTGGGTGAGTACAGTACTGTTGACCATGGAAACTGAGTTCACACCAGTAATAAAACTGACCATGCAGCGTAATTGCAATGTTATTTTCCATCCCTTTGCCTAGGGACTGGTAATCTACTACGTGTCAGTTCCAATCTGAGTCCCATTGTCTGCAGTGACATTTGCCAGAGATTTAGGGGCTAGAGTGAGGAGAATGACAAGGAACTAAAAGTAGCCCTTAATCCACTGATTTTCTATTGTTCTATCTCTTCTGCCTGCAGAACAATGGCCTTTCTACAGAAGGGTAGAAAATGGGACAATTGACACACTAGGCACACAAAAATGGCTGCTTAAAAGAACTCTCGTCTTCCATACTGGAGATGATCTGATTTTGTTCCAGTGAAATGCATGGGAGTTAATATGATTACAGAAAATGAAATCCATAAATTCATTGTCTGCACAAGACACTGCTTTAGATAATTTCCCTCTGGTGCTATTGATCATTACAAATCCAAGTGATGCCAAAGAATATCATCGTTTAGACCTGAAGACTGATCTCCTATGGAGGACACCCAGTTGAAGAAATAAGTAAATTATTAATGTCATTATTATTCAAGCAATGTTGACTGTATAGAGTTTATCCCAACAGTGTTAACAGAAGCCACAGATTTCTACTGGAGAAACCCAAGACTTTGCAGCCGTGGATGTTGTGAGTGAAGGGACAGTTTTGATGGCCTTGCTGGATAAAAGGTAAAGGTAAAGGTAGTCCCCTGACATTAAGTCCAGTTATGTCTGACTCTGGGGTGTGGTGCTCATCTCCATTTCTAAGCTGAAGAGTCAGCGTTGTCCGTAGACACCTCCAAGGTCATGGGGCCGGCATGACTGCATGGAGCGCTGTTACCTTCCCGCCGGAGCGGTACCTATTGATCTATTCACATTTGCATGTTTTCGAACTGCTAGGTTGGCAGAAGCTAGGGCTGACAGCGGAAGCTCACACCGCTCCCCGGAATCGAACCTGCGACCTTTCGATCAACAAGCTCAGCAGCTCAGTGCTTTAACCCACTGCGCCACCAGGGGCTCCCTTGCTGGATAGCTGCCTATTAAAATCGTCACAGGCGAAGGACTGGGCCAGAAGCTATTAAAACCCCAACAGTCCTCATATGGACCTTCTTTGAATTTGGGTTCTCCTGCTCTCAGAGCAATACGAGTTTATCTGGTTGCCTACTGGAATGGGGGAGGGGGTCACCTATTCCATACAGTCACTGTAAGTCTGCACCATCTTTAAATAATAATAATAATAATAATAATAATAATAATAATAATAATCCTTTATTTATAACCCGCTACCATCTCCCGAAGGACTCAGTCTGGTGTACAGGAGGCTGAGACCCAATACATCAATAAACAACACAACAACAATACATCAATAAATAACTCAAGCAATAGACATTAAACAGCACGACACAATTTGAAATCAGTGTCAGGGCCAGTTGTAATGAATTAAAAAATTTAAAAACTGGGCATGACTGGGTGAAATGGATAGGTATTTTTTGGAGAAGATAGGGTGTGCAGACAATCCTAGATTTCTAGTAAAATACATTTGGGACAAAGTGCTTTAGGGTTTCCTATTCTGGGAAGACACACTGGAACAGCCACGTTTTCAAACTCCTCCTAAAGACTGCCAGAGTTGGGGCATGCCTGATATTCTTGGGGAGTGAATTCCAGAGTCGAGGGGCCACCACAGAATTATAAAATGTGTGGCATTCTCAATGAATAAAATAGTTTTTGCAATAAACCCTCTAGAGCTCTAACAGCTATTAAGTCAGCTGAATCTGCTCAATATGTATATATATATATTGTTCACTTTGACTTTTCACTGATGTGAATTCTCAGTATTGTGGAGAACTTAAAATATGTACATAGACATAGGAATAGGCTAGATCAGGGGTCCTCAAACTATGGCACAGAGGGCGGATAAGGCCCTCCAAGGTCATGTACCCAGCCCTCGCTCAGAGTCAACCTAAGTTTGAAACGACTTGAAAGAACACAACAACAACAACAACAACAACAACAATCCTATCTCATCAGCCAAAAGCAGCCCACACTTCCCATTGAAATACTAATAAGTTTATATTTGTTAAAATTGTTCTTCATTTTAATTATTGTATTGTTTATAAGTGTTTTTTGCACTTCAAATAAGATATGTGCAATTTTTATTTTTTATTTTTGTATTTTGGTATTTTTTAGCTTTTTTCTCCTCTCTCTTTTTGGTAGAGGTTTCCCCCCCCCCTTTTTTTTACTGATTCTATTTCCTACTTTTCTATCTTCTCTCTCAATATTCCCCCTCTTTCCATGTATTTATGTTTCAAACTGTTTAATAAAATTTTATTTTAAAAAAGGTTTGAGAACCCCTGAACTAGAAGGTATACTGTACACATAAGTAAGCAAGGTGATGCCAGATGTGTAGTTTCTAACCCTATTTGCCTCAGTTCAGAATGGTTGTGGATAGTGCTGGTTGGAGATCTTTCACATACCCAACTCCCCTCCTACACCTGATGGTTGCTATCATGGATTTTCAGCTGGCTGTTCCATATGTGTGCACCAGGATTGTGGTGCAGCTGGTTGAGTGTCAGCTGCATTAAGATCACTCTGACCAAAAAGTCATGAGTTCGAAGCCAGCCTGGGTTCGAGTGGGTTTCCAACCATTGTGTAGCCCATTGTTGGCCTTTGCAACCCGAAAGACAGTTGCACCTGTCAAGTAAGAAAATAAGGTACCACCTTAAAAGTGTGGGGGACTAAAATTAACTAATTTATGAGGCCATAAAGAAGAACTCCAGTGGGGAAGCATGCGGGGAATGCGGAAGGTACTTCATCTTGTCGCAGATGGACAATGAAAGTGACAGCTCTCCTGGCGGCCAGAAAAAGTTAAATAGCCTGTGTGTATGTCTTGTATATGTTGTACATCAAAATTGGCATTGAATGTTTGCCATATATGTGTACACTGTAATCAGCCCTGAGTCCCCTGCGGGGTGAGAAGGGCGGAATATAAAAGCTTTAAATAAATAAATAAATAAATAAATAAATCGTGGATAGTGCTGGTTGACAGTTTGGAGATCTTCCACATACCCAACTCCCCTCCTACACCTGATGGTTGCTATCATGGATTTTCAGCTGGCTGTTCCATACATGTGCCACTTGACCAGGAAAACTCCATGTTCTAGAAAAATATATGAACATTTGTAGAACTATCTATATTGTGAAACATATTCCTCTTCCCCCAAAACATATAGGATCTTAGCACTGTATTAATGACAGTTAAAAAGCTCATGCAGGGCTGAAGGAGCATGTGGTTGGATACACAGTTTGAATGAACTGATGAGACATGTGTTTCTTAACCCATATTAAATAAGGAGCCATTCTCAACAAGGCAAAATGATCATTACATTCTTCATAACCTTGCAATCCTGCAAGGAAAAGATAGCACTGCCATTAATATCCATGATAAATGGCTGAAAGCTATTCCCCCCACCTCCTGTTTAACCTTGCGCTGTTGGTATAGGGCAAGCAATACTGAAGTGATTGCTTCAGTACTACTCCACTCCTTTCTTGTTTCTTAAAATGTTCTAAAAGAAAGCCAACCTCAGAAGCACTGGAAATAAATCAAGTCTTTTAAAAGCTTTCAAACCAGAAGAAGAGGGAAGTGACCGCCCAGTCCAGCCATGTTTTCATTGTTCATAGAAGACAATCCATGTGGAAGAGATTAAAAGGTTTTCCCATTCCCAGTTCACCTCCACATGGAAGGAAAAAGCAAAACTTGAGAGTGATATATCTTTATCAACAACTGCCAGTCAGTGGCTATTTTGCCTTGTGTAAATCCAGTAGTGTATTTGCTGGCTTTGTTCATCAAAGGCATAATCCTTTTGGAAACCAAAATGTTGACAAGTTGGGGAGGGGGGCACTGTTATATGGAAAACACAGGCAAATTACACCCAACTCATTGACAAATACAGGTTTACTTAGCAATTTTAGCACCTAGCATCCAGCAGCAGCACCAACACTTTACCTACTGTTTCCTAAAATGGAAACTGCTGCAATAATAATCATCATCATCATCCCCCCCCCATTGGGTGCCCCCTTGATGTTGGTGGGGGGCTTAACTATTTCAATGATGTTGAGAGCTGTGCTGGCAGTAGTGTCTAGGCCATCCCCATCATTAGCTACACTGCTGGGATTGTGAACTGGGCACAAGCAGAGCTGGATGATCTGGACAGAAAAACAAGAAAACTGATGACAACTCATTACACCTGCATAGTGATGTTGACAGACTTTACCCACCCAGAAAATCAGGAGGCAGAGGGCTTCTGCAAGTGAAACAAATGGTAAAACAAGAGAAACATGTGCTGGCAGATTATGTGAAAGGCAGTCAAGAACCAACATTGAGGGAAGTCAATAGTAGTAAACTGCTTAAAGTGCAAAAGACAAAGAGCGAATACCATAAAAACACAATCCAGACCAGAAGAAAAAAACTGGCAAAAGAAGGCACTCCATGGACAGTTTCTGGCAAAAATTGAGAGCCAAATTGGCAAAGAAAAAACATGGCTGTGGCTCACAAATGGAACTCTGAAAAAGGAGGGCCTGATTCTGGCACCCCAAGAACAAGCCAGTAGAACCAATGCCATCAAAGCCAGAATTGAAAAGTCGACAACAGAACCCAAATGTAGACTCTGCAAGGAAGCAGATGAAACAATCGAACACATCCTCAGCTGCTGCAAGAAGATCGCACAGATAGACTACAAGCAGAAGCATAACACCATTGCTCAGATGATTCATTGGAATTTTTGCCACAAATACCATCTGCCTGCGACAAAGAACTGGTGGGATCACAAGTTGGAAAAAGTTACAGAGAATGAACACGCCAAACTCCTCTGGGACTTCCGAATTCAGACAGAGTTCTGGAGCACAGCACTCCTGACCTCACAATCATGTTAAAGAACAAAGTATGGCTTGTCGATGTCGCAATCCCAGGTGACAGCACGATTGCAGAGAAACAACTGGAAAAGCTGACAAGACAGGAAGATTTAAAGATCGAACTGCAAAGACTCTGGCACAAGCCAGTCCAGGTGGGTCCAGTGGTGATCGGCACACTGGGTGCAGTGTCTAAAGACTTTGACCTACACTTAAACGCAATCGGTGCTGACAAAATTACCATCTGCCAGCTGCAGAAGGCCACCTTACCGGGATCTGCAAGCATTATTCGCCAATACATCACACAGTCCTAGACACTTGGGAAGTGTCCGACGTGTAATCCAATACAACAGCCAGCAAAGTGATCTTGTCTGTTGTGGACTCATCTTGTTGTGTTTCAAATAATAATAATACTTTATTTATATACTGCTCTATCTCCTCTAGGGGACTCAGGGCAGTTTCCAAAATGTAAAAATACAAAACATACAGAATAAGCAAAAAAACATAGCATAAAATTTTAACACAGTACATGTACAGTAAAACCAATCCCACCGTATTCCTTGTGCCATACTAACTGTTAGTAAGGCCAGAAATTCAGAAAGGACCTAGGCAATTTGGATGGCTGGGCCGGAGCTAATGCAAGGTAAGCCACGAGGAGCCAGGGAAATGGGTAAAGTGCTATGGAAGAGTTTTGGTCCTCCTTTTCAGAAAGTCATACTTGGAAACCAATTACTGTTGGTTTTTTCCTCTGACTGAATGTAACCTATACAAACTACTGTTTTAAACCTAGAATAGAATCTGCTGCTAATGCCGAGTTTGAAAATACCAAAACGATACTTATGGTGGCAATTTGGAGTAGCTGTTTTGTGTACCTTCAAGTCATTTCCAACTTATCATGACTTCAAGGTGAACTTATAATGGGGTTTTCTGGGGGTAAGAGTATGTGGCTCACCTAAGGTAAAATCTGGCCCAGAACAGCTTGAAACAAGACTAGATTAGATTCCAGACTAGACGTGTTTTCTATTGCAGTTCTATGCCAAAAAAATCCAAATTGCCCAAATGTCAAGATGGGAGATAATATCGCCTCTCTGACCAATCTGCAGAAAACAAAAGCCAGTGGTCAGTTTTCCTCCAGAGATGAGCACACTACATCCTCTCTTCTAAAAACTACAGGCAGTTCCCAGATTATGAAGAAGAGAGGTTCTGTAGGTTTGTTCTTAAGTTAAATTTGAATGTAAGTTGGAACAAGTACATTTTAGGTGTAACTAGTTGTATGTGTGTGTGTACACACACACACACATGCGCGCACATAGGGAAATATTTATTTATTTATTTGCTACATTTATATACCGCCCCTCTCAGCCCGCAGACGACTCGAGGCGGTTCACAAGGCAACAATTCAATGCCATCAACATCATAAAAACATTAAAACACTTAAAAACATTAACATATCAAATAAGATTATAGCAATAAAAAAAAAAACCAAATCAATTTGTCTCCTTGATAAAGCATAATCCGATCTCAAGATTACAACCCCTGTAATGTTTATTTGCTGTCTGTGCCCCTATTTAGAAGATTTCACCTCACTTTCTATCCCTGTGATAATTGGATTTTGAAGATTTTGGCATGTTGTGGAAACAAGGATTGGTGAGAAAGCTTCAGTGGAGCTTTGTCCCACCATAATTCTTTCAGGAGTGAATTTCCCTTCCGGGGTAGATTTCTCGCACTTCCTGTTGTCTCATCTGCATTCTTAACTATGAGTTGTTTGTCAGTCAATTCACTCTTTCTCTAACTTCCTGCTGTCTCATCTGCATTCTTAATTATAAGTTGTTTTTTAGTCAGATGTTTGTAACTCAGGGACTGCCTGTATAGGCAATTGACACTAGTAGTGGCACAAATGCTAAATAGAGGCCCACTATTTTATTCAGATAAATAGTATGGCAACATATATTGTAAGGGTCTTTTACAGAAAATATTCCACATATCTAAATATGAAGAAGAATTAAACCAAGATTATATTAATGTGTGAGAGCATTTACTTATTATGAATGTATTCCAGGCTTTTCAACAAACTGAAGGCTACCTCTTCCCACTATTCTCATGCACCTCTTTTCTTTTGGAAGACTTAAGCTGAATATCAAGTGAGAAGATTCCCAGTCACATTTGACATACCGGTCAAATTTAGAGATACCATTGGCAACCTGCAATAATGTGGAGTCTTCCTTTTTAACATTCCTTATAGACACAGGCAGTGAGCCATGTTCTCTTCCAGTCTACTTGAGTCCACTTGGCCTCCCCTCTGCCTCTTTCCTTCACACAGGCCCGTAGCCAGGATTTTGATTCAGGAGGGGGGGTGTGTGAGTTTGATTTGAGGGGGGGGGGGGCTGAGTCTGAGCGAAAGAGGGTCTACTCTAGCAAACCTTTTGTATCGTAACCCCAATACCCCCATGCATATGGGATATATTGAGTATGGTGATCAGATCATGATATGAATAAACATAACAGTTTAAATAATGCACCAGTAAGGCCTTCTTATTGCATTATGTGTACTGTTTTTTACTGTTTTCTGCTATTGCTTTCATGTTTTGATTTGTTTTATGGTTTATGTGTATCTGTTATATTGTTCTTTTATTGAGGCCTTGGCCTTTGTAAGCCGCATCGAGTCCTTCGGGAGATGCTAGCGGGGTACAAATAAAGTTAATAATAATAATAATTTGGGGGGGGGGCTGAAGCCCCTCGAGCCCCCCCCCCCCCCCCCGGTGACATGCCTGCCTTCACACATATGTTTTCTGTATGGATGTTTTACTCTGACAATCATGTATCATGCTCAATGTTCATTGGTTTGATGTTATACTTCTTAAGGCCCACCCTTCCATAGATTTCTTAGTGCATCTGCAAATGCTGAGATTTCTTGCAATGCTCCCCCATATAAATAGATGGGTGCCATTTGGGCTATATAAGGATCCCAAATAATCACTGATTTTCTTATAATACATTCATACAGGAGATATACTTCAAAGAAGGAGGCTGCATTTACTGTCATTGATGACAGATATGTGTTGATAGGTCCATGCTTCATATATTTGCCTAATCCATTTAAAAATGAAGTCTATGATCAGTTACTCTTGTTGAATATGTCTAGCCACTACATGCAGGATTACACAATTTAATACTTTGTGGTTTTCTTATCGTAGCTACTGTTTCAGACAACCGAAAGATTACACAGTACTTGCATCATGTAGACATTCTGTGTTGGTACAGCTGTACCAGAAGTTCCCACTTTATTTGCCTTGTATTAAGTATTTGCTTGCAGCCCAAGGCTTGGGATTCTGCAGAAGGGTGGCTTCCTGATAAAGTTTGCAGTTATAGGGTAGTCCCCCTGTCCATCATCGTTAAGTTTGGTTCCGCCCCCTGTTCAGGACAATTGGGAAGGGAAGCCATTTTTTAGTCAGTCTCGGCAAGGAAAGTCAATGTACAGGACGTCTACAGACTTCTCCTGTACAAAGGTTTCAACCCTTAAGACCTCCTGGGGGAGACCAATCTTAAGAGCAAAAGGATTCCCAGAGACTCCCAGGGAAACAGCCCTAAAGCTCTGAGGAATTTCAGAGGGAAAAACAGCTTTGGACATCTAAGAACTCCAGCTGAAGTGACTACAGGCCTACTGGTAGGTCCATTCGGTGCTTTGAGATGCAGTTCAACCCGGTAGTTGCACCCACATCAGTTAGGTTTAGGTTCACAGTTAGCCTGGGAGAAGTTTGGAAAGGGATTTTCCTTTAGAGTAAAGTAACAGTTAGAAGCCACCAGTTGCACAAAAGTCTGGAAGCGTTTGTTTAACCTTTTTAAGAAAGACAAAAGAAGTTTCTGTTGATTGTTCACCAATAAAGACTTTGTTATACTTCACTAAAAACTATTTATAGTGAAAATCCTTAAGAATTTCTCTTTGGGCCCCCTGGCTTCCTGCTGGGCTAAAGTTGCACGTCCTGTTTTAAAAGCAATTCATTTCAAGCCCAGCGCATGACAGAACACATTCCAACATCTTCAGGTTTGAGGTGCAGTCTGGGCCCTCCTGAAGGTTAAATAAAGATGCAGCCTCAAACCTAAGCTTATTTGATTTAAGCCACAAAGACAGGAAACAGAACAAAGTAAGACAGGCAACTCGATGCCCTTTTTAAACATGCTGTTCACAACACAGCAATGCTTTTCTGCTTTTAGTTGAAGCGTGACTTGCTAGTAAACCAACTGATATGTTTTTAAATTCAGCACCTCCCCAAAATGACAAGTAGCTAATAAGAAGTGTCTCTGCAGTGATTCCCACCATACAAAAACCATGCCTCCAAGCATATTACTAAGAGTGAGCCAATTTATTATGGAGGACAATAGACTAACAAATCATGAGGAAGAAGATAATGATAATTTCATGCAGTTAACCACCCATAGCAGGAACACACATGGATAAAGCTGTGGGTGCACCTGTTGCCTACTGAAGGGATTGTAGTCTGTTGCAAAAGCAATTTCTCTCATTGCAGAAAATGATTTAGTAGTTGTTGTTGTTGTCTTCTGAGGCAGGTTTTTTGCATGTTCATGTTCAGTGTTCAGAGCAGGCTTTGTGTGTACACCCTTCTTCTGCATACTGTTTGCGTATTTGTGTATCATTTCCCTGTTCCACTTTTAAACACTCCATACAAGCACACACCGTTTAACAAAACAGATGCATGCCTTGGTCACCTCCAGATTGGACTACTGCAATGCGCTCTACGTGGGGCTGCCCTTGAAGATGGCTCGGAAGTTCCAACTGGTCCAACGAGCAGCAGCCAGGATGCTAACTGGGGCCCCTTACAGAGAGAGGTCAACCCTCCTGTTCAAGGAGCTCCACTGGCTGCCGTTTATTTTCTGAGCCCAATTTAAGGTCCAGGTGCTTACCCACAAAGCCCTGAACGGTTTGGGACCAGCCTACCTGCGTGACCGCATTTCCATCTACGAACCCACGCGTTCACTTCGGTCATCTGGAGAGGACCTGCTCGCGATCCCGCCTGCGTCGCAAGCACGCTTGGTGGGGACACGGGACAGGGCCTTTTCCGTGGTGGCCCCCCAACTCTGGAACACCCTCCCCAAAGGTCTTAGACAGGCCCCTACATTGGCTGTCTTCAGAAAAAAACCTGAAGACCTGGCTGTTCCGATGTACCTGCCCAGATTAGGAAATCTCCACTACCAAGTCCCATAAGCACTTTACTAGAACTAATGATTGCTACACACCGCACACCGCACTTGCCCTATAAGCCTTATATATACCACCTGTCACATCAGCACTTTTAATCTTGTACCCATTACTCTGGCCCAGCCCAGTTTTTTTTTGTGTTTTAGTGTATTGTTTATTGCCTGTTGTTCATTTTGTTTTATTTTGCTTTAATTGTTTTAATTTGCTTAGATTGTATTGCTATATTGCGTGTTGAGGCCTTGGCCTGTGTAAGCCACATCGAGTCCTTCGGGAGATGCTAGCGGGGTACAAATAAAGTTTAATAATAATAATAATAATAAAGTACATCACTTGTTTTAACAAAAACTATTATTATGGTTGTGGTGGTGATTGCCTATTTATACCCTGCTCTCTAATTTAAGACTTAAAGTAACAAAAAATGGTACCAATTGTAGAAATAGCATGGAAAAAATAGGGATTTCTTTATCCAAATTTAAGTATAAGTATATATGAAATCAAGCAAGCAGATTAAGTAAGCAAAAACATTTAGACCGTTCTGTAGACCAGGGGTTCTCAAAGTAAGGCCCGCGGGCCGGATACGGCCCTCCAAGGTCATTTACTTGGCCCCTGGTCTAAACTTTAGACTTATGGTCACCCTAAGTCTGAAACAAGTTAAAGTCACACAACAACAACAACAATCTGAATTAATTTGACTATCTGATCAGCTAAAAGCAGGCCCACCATTCCCAGTGAAATACTGGTAAGTTTATGTTCGTTAAAATTGTTCATCATTTTAAATACTGTATTGTTCTTTCATGTTATTTGCAGTACAAATAATATATCGGCAGTGTGCATAGGAATTTGTCCATGTTTTTCTCAAAATGTAGTCCAGCCCCCACAACAGTCTGAGGGACACTGAACTGGCTCTCTGCTTTAAAAGTTTGAGGACTCCTGCTGTAGACCACCTGAAGCTTCTTCCAAATTGATTAAGGAATTACTTTTCCTTGCATTTTCCTTTTTAGTGGCCAAATTGATAGATATGCTCTCTTTTTGACAGGTTGGAGTAGCTGCTGGGCAGGGGCGGCTCAACCCATTATGCAAAGTAAGCATTTGCAGTATAGTTGATTTTGCCCAGGGGTGCTCTTGGGGTGCTCTTGGAGGAAAATAGACCTTGACATATGAGAGTTGTAGTTACTGGGATGTATAATTCACCTACAATCAAAAAACATTCTGAACACCACCAATGATGGAATTGAACCAAATATGGCACACAGAATTCCCACGATGAACAGATTGGTTGGGGGGGGGGGGAGGCACCAAAATACTGTTTGCTTACCATTGAAAATTACCTAGGGCCGCCTCTGCTGCTGGGGCATATTTATTGGCTTTCCCCTTTATCTCTCTTTTGTGATTCACCCTGTTAAGCAATGGATCCTGTAGGCAGCTGCTGTTTAGGTTGTCTGGTGTAGGTAGGCAGCCACAGCTAGAGCAGAATCAGCTAGATTCCTGGTAGGTCCCAGTTTAAGCTTTATGTACTGGATTTGCAGCTGAAACGTATTCTGTTTTCTACATTACTCCTTCACCATCCTCCCAATGCCAGTGCTTCTAAAAACCTCTAGGTGTTTCAGAATGAAAAGAGGGAGGAAAACGTCTATGAAGAGGTGCCTCGCTGGCAGAAGCTTTGTTAACTGAGGTATGTCTATGCCCCATTGCATTGTTGTATAAACATCAATGCTTGCTTTTATGTGAAACTTACTTGTGCACATTCAGTTACATCCAAAAACTTGCTCCAGGTAGCTCTACATACAGAAGGAAGTTTCAGCTTGCATTTCAAAAAAGGGAGAACACAAAAACACAGCTGCCCCTTCCCAACCCACACCATCAAAGTGCATTGTACCAAAGGCTAGTAAAGTATTTTGAAAACCTGAGGCAGAAAATTTCAGAAGCCTCCCCCCATGGGAATAAACATTGAGTGGTAATGATGCAAATAGCTACCCATCCTCTGCCCTTTCATGAGCCTCAAAAAAAGCTGCCTGGGGCCACCAGCCTCCCTGTTTCCTACAGGACTTCACATCTTTGTGGTCTTTCAGCTTTTTTCAAAGACCTTTTCTTTCAGTCATGCCATTTAACTAACCTGTGCCTCACAGTCTAGGTCTCCTAGTTCTAACACATCAATTTTTCTGTTTCAGTGTAAAATCCTTTTTATTGCTCTTGTTTTGCATTTAAATACTGTGTTTGACTTGCTAGCTGCCCAGAGAGGTTTACAGAATGTCTGTATGAGCATAACAGCAGAAATAGATACTAAAAGGTACATAATATGAATTTCCAGAAAAAGAGACTATTTACAAATATTTACTTCCAACAGACCTCACTACCTCTGAGGATGTCTGCCATAGATGCAGGCGAAACGTCAGGAAAAAATGCCTCTAGACCATGGCCACATAGCCCAGAAAAACCTACAACAACCCAGTGATTCCGGCCATGAAAGCCTTCGACAATATATTTACAAATGGTCTGAAATTATTTTTTAAAGGTCCCAACATTGGGTCTGTACATAAATTGATTGCCCTATATTAAAAACAAACATATATATTAATAATATTATACTATAAATACTATATTAATGTTAGCATAAAAACATGCTGTTAATTATACTAACAGCAAAAGTTCCTGGAGTTACAAATACTCTCTCTCCATTCTCTGGACTAATAAGCAATACATGAACACAACCTCAATCGTTTTTATTATTTATACAGGTATTTAATCTAAGATTAACCTAGTATTTATAGTAAGTAATGTATTTCTATTTATGTGTTCTTTTTTTAGTAAAAGCTTTAAACTAGATATATGTGTGTTTCTTTTTAATGTATCCCTTGGAGAAGGTAAATCAATTGATGTAGAAGACAAAATGGTTGGGCTTTTTCAGATTAAATTCAGACCCTCTATATCAGTGTTTCTCAACCTGGGGGTCAGGACCCCGGGGGGGGGGGGTCCGCAAGGCATGTAGGATTGGATGTTTGACTGTGCTTCCAGTGTCCACCTACACCAGTGTTTCTCAACCTGGGTGTCGGGACCCCGGGGGGGGGGTCGCAAGCTGGTGTTAGAGGTGTCGCCAAAGTCCATCAGAAAACACAGTATTTTCTGTTAGCCATTGGGGTTCTTTGTGGGAATTTTTGTCCAATTTTATTGTTGGTGGGATTTAGAATGCTCTTTGATTGCTGGTGAACTATAAATCCCAGCAACTACAACTCCCAAATGTCAAGATCTATTTCCCCCAAACTCCACCAGTGTTCACATTTGGGTATGTTAAGTATTCATGCCAGGTTTGGTCCAGAACCATTGTTGTTTGAGTTCACAGTGCTCTCTGGATGTAGGTGAACTACAACTCCAAAACTAAGGTCAATGCCCACCAGACCCTTCTAGTATTTTCTGTTGGCCGTGGGAGTTCTGTGTGCCAAATTTGATCCAATTCCATCATTGGTCAAGTTCAGAATTATCTTTGATTGTAGGTGAACTATTGTATCCCTTGGAGAAGGTAAATCAACTATTAATTCCAGCAACTACAACTCCCCAAATGACAAATTCAATCCCCCCTCCCAACCCCACCGTTATTCAAATTTGGGCGTATCAGGTGTTTGTGCCAAAAATGGTCCAGTGAATGAAAATACATCCTGCATATCAGATATTTACATTACAATTTATAACAATAGCAAAATTACAGTTATGAAGTAGCAACGAACATAATATTATGGTTGGGGGTCACCACAATATGAGGAACTGTATTAAGGGGTTGCGGAATTAGGAAGGTTGAGAACCACTGCTCTATATAGACATGGAAACCAGTCTTCTCTCTCTCTCTCTCTCTTGCAGATATATAAACATAACAAACAAACAGACTTGTCAAGAGGGCTGCATGGTTGGGATGCAAAACTGTCGCATCAACTCATATGAAAACAATTCCTATGTTAAGCCTATTGGCCATATGGCGTAATTCCCAATATTCTCCACATGGCAGATTTAACCTATGAATCAGCCTTTCAAGTGCTTCAAACTCAAAGGATGCTAGTGAACTAGTTATTCTGAACCATTTTCACTATCTTGGTCCCCCCCTCCCTTGTAATTGATTTAGTTTTCCTCCCGTTCTTAATTTCTTTTCTTCCTACATCTTTTTTTCTTTCCTTTTCTCTTTATGTCTTCTTTTTTTGTGGGACAGGGAAAGGTTGCCTTTTTCTAGGAAATTGAAATGAACTAATCCTAAGTTGAAGGGTTTTGTTTGTGTGTAGCAGGGTTGCAATGCAAACCACTTTTATGGGCTCGTTTGCCCTCAAAATCCTTCAACTACAGCAGTGTTAAAGCACCAGTCTTAAGGAAACACTTTTTCTCATGTCGTTTGCCCTCATTCATACTTAAGAAGCCACTTTTTCTGGGGTCATTCGCACTCAACACCCTTACAATGAAGCTGAGTTAAGGCACCCTTTTAAAATACTTATTTTAGTGGGAGGCAAATCGCTTGAAAGAGCATTAGCCATTGTTGAAAAAAGATATATTACCTCCACAGTTCTGGCAAGGAAACTAGTCCAATGTGGGCTAGGCAAAACTACGATGGGGTGGATCAGTAATTGGTTAAATGGACGAACCCAGAGGGCGCTCACCAATGCTTCCTCTTCATCCTGGAAAAAAGTGACAAGTGGAGTGCCGCAGTGTTCGGTCCTGGGGCCGGTCCTGTTCAACATCTTTATTAATGACGTAGATGAAGGGTTAGAAGGCATGATCATCAAGTTTGCAGACAACACCAAATTGGGAGGGATAGCCAATACTCCAGAGGACAGGAGCAGGATTCAAAACGATCTTGACAGATTAGAGAGATGGGCCAAAACTAACAAAATGAAGTTCAACAGTGACAAATGCAAGATACTCCACTTTGGCAGGAAAAACGAAATGCAAAGATACAGAATGGGGGACGATGCCTGGCTCGAGAGCAGTA
Source organism: Anolis sagrei (assembly GCF_037176765.1). NCBI lineage: Eukaryota > Metazoa > Chordata > Lepidosauria > Squamata > Anolidae > Anolis > Anolis sagrei. The sequence continues at coordinate 158,556,867 of NC_090021.1, forward strand.
CGTGTGAAAAAGATCTTGGAGTCCTCGTGGACAACAAGTTAAACATGAGCCAACAATGTGATGTGGCGGCAAAAAAAGCCAATGGGATTTTGGCCAGCATCAATAGGAGCATAGTGTCTATATCTAGGGAAGTCATGCTACCTCTCTATTCTGCTTTGGTTAGACCACACCTGGAATATTGTGTCCAATTCTGGGCACCACAATTCAAGAGAGATATTGACAAGCTGGAATGTGTCCAGAGGAGGGCGACTAAAATGATCAAGGGTCTGGAGAACAAGCCCTATGAGGAGCGGCTTAAGGAGCTGGGAATGTTTAGCCTAAAGAAGAGAAGGCTGAGAGGAGATATGACAGCCATGTATAAATATGTGAGAGGAAGCCACAGGGAGGAGGGAGCAAGCTTGTTTTCTGCTTCCCTGGAGACTAGGAACAATGGCTTCAAACTACAAGAGAGGAGATTCCATCTGAACATGAGGAAGAACTTTCTGACTGTGAGAGCCGTTCAGCAGTGGAACTCTCTGCCCTGGAGTGTGGTGGAGGCTCCTTCTTTGGAAGCTTTTAAACAGAGGCTGGATGGCTATCTGTCAGGGGTGATTTGAATGCAATATTCCTGCTTCTTGGCAGGGGGTTGGACTGGATGGCCCATGAGGTCTCTTCCAACTCTTTGATTCTATGATTCTATGATTATGAGAGTAATAATAATAATAATAATAATAATAATAATGCAATGATAAAATATCCATTATGATGTGATTAACTTTCCACTTCTTTATAGTCAGCTTTAGTTTGGTTTTTGGAAATTGTGTTACATAATACTACATAAAATAGTATTAAATTATAATAAAGGACAAGTTAATATCTGAACATCTAAAGGATAAAAAGCTCACATTACTAGAAAGAGAATATGAAATGGATATAAATTGTTCATGCAAACAGTGCTCTATCATTTCATCAATCCTGCTCTTAAAAATAGTATTGCCACTTTAGTCTGAAAGAGTAATATTTTCCTGAATGCCACTGATCAAGCAAGTTGCTGTTGCTCACAGTTTCCATGTTCTGCATCAGCAGTCTCTGGGAGCAGCCATACATCATTGAAACGATCAACTGACATTCATTCATTTATACACATAATTAAAAAGTAAGTAAATAAGTGATGGAGTGTCTTGCAGTGAAAAACACAAGTCCACAGGCTTGGGATTGCTGATAATTGTCAATAACGTCTGTGATAATATAGCAAAACAATCTACCATATTTACTTGAATCTAATACACCATCGAATCTAATGCGCACCTCCATTTTCAAAACCCGAAACCAAAAAAAAAAAAGGGTATTTACTGACGAATGCAATGGGCAGTGGCAAAAAGCCCACTCCTTGCTATTTGTTCGAATTCCTTCTTTAAAAACAAAAGTGTTTGGGGTCACAAAAAAAATTACCAACATTAAAAAGTTTCTGAACACCACCAGTTTACACAAATCTGTTAGCAACATTTTGCAGTGTTTAGAGTGGACTCTGCAGAAAATGCTTCAGCTGTACTTCACAAAAAGAAAAAAATAGCCTGTTTAGCGAGCTTTGGAAATGCTGATTTCTTATCAGTTGGTGCAATGTTTGATTTTTACACCTGGTTTATATACCTATATACCCGGGGTCATAAAAATTATTGGATGGAAAGGGGCCACAAGTGGAACAAGCTTAAGAAGCTCTGCTCTAGGAGACCGCTCAGAACAATTGGAATTTTGCACCTTTCCAGATGTTGGACGATAACTTCTAGCACCTGATGAACCAGCCTGGACACAGCATATTATTTGAGAACACAGAAATGCTGGACCACTCCAACAACCACCATGTCAGACTACACAGAGACGCCATTGAAATCCACAAGCATGTGGACAATTTCAACAGAAAGGAGGAGACCATGAAAATGAACAAAATCTGGCTACCAGTATTAAAAAAACTCTAAAATCACAACAACAAAACAGCAGAGAGGAAACAACCAGGCACATCTTAACACCTCTCAACAGAACATTTTCCCAGGCTCAGGCAGGCCTTCAAATGCTAATGAAGGTGGTCAGCTGAAACATTCACACCTAGCTTCAGCAGAGAGCTCTCTGCCCCACCCCAGTCATTCCACAGATATATAAACCCATTTTCCTATTTCCAACGGACCTCACTACCTCTGAGGATGCTTGCCATAGATGCAGGCGAAACGTCAGGAGAAATGCCTCTAGAACATGGCCATATGGCCCGAAAAAACTTACAAGAACCTAGTGATTCCAGCCATGAAAGCCTTCGACAATACTCTTGACTTTGTCTCCACAGGAGAGAAAAAAACTCCCAGAGTAGACCTTTATACACTCCTCAAATCAAAATGCCAAATATGTCCAAATGCCAAAACATTTCCTAAAAATGACAACATAAAACAGAAGACAATTAAAAATAATAACCATGTTATAAAACCTCTTAAAACAGAGCATTACATTTGGCGTTGTGTTTCCATAATAATCAATACTAGGAAACATGATTACCGAGAGGTTATTCTGTACTGAGATGTTTAGTGTATGAGTTTGACTTTATGAATGCTGATCCCAATCAAATGCTATTATGCCACATAACTACATGTTCTGTCCTTCAGCCTACACCTAATGAACAATCTTTATGAAACCAGAATGGGACAAGCTAACCCTGTATAATGCAGCCGAACAATCCCTATGCGTAATGAGTATCTCCATGTACCGAGATAGAGAGAGCAAATGGACTTCCATTATGAAAGTTACATGATTGTAAAAAGTTGTACTTTTGAACCACTGGAGGTCCACTGTGCACGTTTCCCTTCTGAATTCAACGGAGAGAGGGCTAAGGGGAAGGATATCTATATAAATAAAAATGTAATGTTCGTTTGTGGGATTAACATAACTCAACAACCACTGGGCGAATTGACACCGAATTTGGACACAAGACACCTAACAAACCAAGGAGTGACTATCACTAAAAAAAACAAACCCACAATTTTGTCATTTGGGAGTTGTAGTTGCTGGGATTAATAGTTCACCTACAATCAAAAAGCATGCTGAACTCCACCCATGATGGAATTGAATCAAACATGGCACACAGGACCCCCATGACCAACAGAAAATACTTAGAAGGGTTTGGTGGGCATTGCCCTTGAGTTTGGGAGTTGTAGTTCACCTACAACCAGAGAGCACTGTGAAGTCAAACAATGATGGATCTGGACCAAACATGGCACAAATACTCCATATTCTTAAATGTGAACACAGATAGAGTTTGAGGGAAATAGATCTTGACATTTGGGAGTTGTAGTTGCTGGGATGTATAGTACATCTACAATCAAAGAGCATTCTGAACCCAACCAACAATAGAATTGGGCCAAACTTCCCAAACAGAACTCCCATGACCAACAGAGAATACTGTATTTTCTAGTGGTCTTTGGCAACCCTTCTGACACCCCCTCGTGACCCCCCCCCCCCCCAGGGTTCCAACCCCCTGGTTGAGAAATGCTGTCTTAAGGCCATCCAGTCCAACTCCATTCACCAGGGTAAGAAAACATAATCAAAGCCCTCCTGCCAAAGAGCTATCCAGCCATAGATATATATATTCACATGCACACACACACACACATACATGTATATAACAGATATAATATCATAGATATGAAAGGGAGCCCTAAAGAAGGACAATAATATGTTGCATGGTCCAGAATAGGCAAACCAGACAATCTCGATAGCAACACTGACGAAGAAACAAGAAGTATTGTTTACCCACAAGCATAGAGGAAATTACATATATTAGAAGCCAACACTTTCTCATTACTTTATTTTCCAGATCACCAGACTGGACCACAGCAACATGTGGCAGGGGACGGCTAGTATACAATAAAGTGAAAAAGAAAAATATAAATAAACAGATCAACTTTTTTCATGTCAGGAATGCTAATGAAGATGTCTGCCATTTATGTGGAATGCTTTCTGGAAAAAATAATTCTTAATGGGAAAAAGTTATGTGAGAATAATAATAATAATAATAATAATAATAATAATAATAACAATAATAATAGTAACAACAACACTTTATTTATATTCTGCCCTTCTCACCCCGAAGGGGACTCAGGTTGGATCACAGTACACATACATGACAAACATTCAATGCCACTTTGTATAGAACAGAACAGGAAGTGCCATGGAAGGTTGGGCGTGTGTCCAGGGGGTGCTGTTGCTCCATCCTCTATGACAAAGAGCCATCAGGACTTCCTCCTTCCTTTTGGTTGACCTGCATTTTCTGATCTTCCTTCTTTATGGCGTTATAAAACACCTCCCCCGCTTTTTAGCGGTACCTAATTTCTCTAATTACAGCGAAAGCTGTTTTTGAATTGCTTAGGTAAACAATGAGGTAGGCTGACAGTTGGCAGCTCACACCAACCCGGGGCTTTGAACTTGCAACCTTTTGGTTGATAGATATTATAATAGCTGATGATTTACCAGCTGTGCTAAACCTCCAAACAAGGGTTAATGGCGCTATCCAATTCTGGCCCATGCCCATTTAGAAAACACATAAATCTACCCCATCCTTTTGCCACAAATAATCTATGGATTGAGTTGTTGTGGGTTTCCCGGGCTGTATGCCCATGTTTCAGAAGCATACTTCTGGAACATAGCCATAAAGCCCAGGAAACTCATGACAAGCCAGTGATTCTGGCCATGAAAGCCTTCAACAACATAATTCCACTTGTCAATTCTTACCAATGCTTCCTCTTCATCCTGGAAAGAAGTGACAAGCGGAGTGCCACAAGCAGGGTTCCGTCCTGGGCCCGGTCCTGTTCGACATCTTGATTAATGACTTAGATGAAGGGTTAGAAGGCACGATCATCAAGTTTGCAGACGACACCAAATTGGGAGGGATAGTCAATACTCCAGAGGACAGGAGCAGCATTCAAAACGATCTTGACAGATTAGAGTGATGGGCCAAAACTAACAAAATGAAGTTCAACAGGGACAAATGCAAGATACTCCACTTTGGCAGAAAAAAACAAAATGCAAAGGTACAGAATGGAGGATAATGCCTGGCTTGAGAGCAGTACGTGTGAAAAAGATCTTGGAGTCCTTGTGGACAACAAGTTAAACAGGAGCCAACAATGTGATGCAGCGGGGAAAAAGCCAATGGGATTTTGGCCTGCATCAATAGGAGCATAGTGTCTAGATCTAGGGAAGTCATGCTATCCCTCTATTCTGCTTTGGTTAGACCACACCTGGAATATTGTGTCCAGTTCTGGGCACCACAATTCATGAGAGATATTGACAAGCTGGAATGTGTCCAGAGGAAGAGGGTGACTAAAATGATCAAGGGTCTGGAGAACAAGCCCTATGAGGAGAGGCTTAAGGAGCTGGGCATGTTTAGCCTGAAGAAAAGAAGGCTGAGAGGAGATATGATAGCCATGTGAGAGGAAGCCACAGGGAGGAGGGAGCAAGCTTGTTTACTGCTTCCCTGGAGATTAGGACAAAGAACAATGATTCATACTACAAGAAAGGAGATTCCATCTGAACATGAGGAAGAACTTCCTGACTGTGAGAGCCGTTCAGCAGTGGAACTCTCTGCCCCGGAATGTGGTGGAGGCTCCTTCTTTGGAAGCTTTTAAACAGAGGCTGGATGGCCATCTGTCGGGGGTGATTTGAATGCAATATCCCTGCTTCTTGGCAGGGGGTTGGACTGGATGGCCCATGAGATCTCTTCCAACTCTTTGATTCTATGATTCTATGAATTCATTTGCCTTAATCTCCATGTAAATAATTTGATTTCTCACAAAATATGCATATCTATATGTGACTTCCCCTGAAATGTTGTTTTACACAACCAGTTTGGTAATTTTCTTCCCTGAAAATTGCATCACAAAATAAAATCTAGACAGACAGCTATGTTCTTGCCACGTTTTACTCTGGTAGAACTTGCTTTGAAGTTTAGACCAAGAAAAATCCTCCAGTCCTAGTTGAGAACATACTTCTGCAGGATATCGGCTGTCTTTTTTTGCTGGCTTACCGTAAATGTCACTGTGCCAATCTTCACCCAATAAAAATGGGACTTTATATTGACTAAAGTGCAGTTCTTCCCAGAAATCTCCATATATCATCCCTTCCTACATTTACTCTAATTATTCAAGATCTATTCTCCATTACTCTTCGACTCACCAGTGTTTCCCAAACTGACCTTTTCCTTCAGTGTGGTGGCATGAAATAGCCAAAGGCCAGCTACCTTCAAGGCCAAATCATGGAATCTTTTCAAATGGGTTCTCGATTTCCTTCTGTACAAACTTCTCCAAGGTAGCAACCTTACTTAATCTTAAGCAATCACTTGGAGCGGGATCCTTATGCTTAATGAGTATTTTCACTTGCTGAAACTACATCTCACTCAAAGCCATTTTCTGAAATGCCATCTATATATATAAAAATGGAAAGGGTGTTCAACGGGACAGCAAAACGTGATAACCCCCTGATGAAAACTCACCAAATTTGCCGTGCACATGCCTCAACCCACAAGCTATGCACAACACAAATCAAAATTCCAAACATTTCAACAAACTAACTATTACAAAACCCAACTGTGCATGCACAGTGCCCAGGGGAGGAAGTACACACACAATGCACTCTGGGAACTGTAGTTCTAGAACGCGGCTTGCTCGCTGGGTGCCAGGATGCTGCGCGAACGGAGAAAGGAAGGAAGGAAAGAAAACAAGGAAGGGAGGAAGGGAGGGAAGTTGAGAAGGTATATGAAAGAAGAAAGGTAGGAAAGAAAGAATACAGAGAGAGAAGGAGGATGGGAAAGAAGGGAGAAAGGAAGGAAGGAGGAAAGGAAAGAAAGATAGAAAAAAAGAAGAAAGGGAAGGGGAAGGGAATGTGTCAAAAGGAAGGAAGGAAGGAAGGAAGGAAGGAAGGAAGGAAGGAAGGAAGGGGAATTTGGGAAGGGGAAGAGAGGGAAAAAAGCAAAGGAAGAAGAGAAAGGGCAGGAAGAAAAGAAAGAAAGAAAAGAAAGTCTGGAAGTCAAGAGCGAAGGAAGGAAGGAAAGAGATAGAGAGGGAAGAAAGGAGAGAAAGAGGAAGGAAAATAAAAAGGGAGGAGGAAGGAAAGAGGAAGCGAAGGAAGGAGGAGAGAAGGAAAGAAAAAGGGAAGGGAGGAAAGATGGAGCAAAGGAAGAAGAGAAAGAAGGAGAGAAAGAGGGAGGGCAGGAAAGAAATAAAGAGAAGGAAGGATGGGAGCAAAAAGCTAAGGAAGGAAGTAAACAAGTAGAGAAGGAAGAAAGGAAAGAAAAAAAAGGAAATGAAGGACTGAAAGAAGGAGAGAAAGAGGGAGAGAAGGTTGGCCACAGCAACGCGTGGTGGGTAAAGCTAGTTCATTATAAGAGAGAAAAGAGAAGCATTCCTTTTTTAGGAAGTTGGTTGGGGGGGGGGGGGGGGCTAAAATCCAAAAATTACCAAGCATGCCTCCATAACACATAGAGTTTATCTCTTCCCCTAATTGTCGGTGTCATTATCCTGAGTCATAAAGTGGAGCACTGGATGAAATCCATAAATAAAGGGATGTGTCACAAAGTCATTCAAATTCATATTCTTTGAAATTCTCCATACCTTGGCCCAGTCCTGCCAGAGCTTATACTTCGTTCCCACTGAGACAACTTAATAGGCTCATTACATTAGCATTCTTGAAAGCGAGGAACTCAAAGCATTTTAGTTAATTCCCAGCCAGATACAGGAAACCTGAAATCTTAAAACCTTTAGCTTAAAATAACTCCTTTCTTAAGGGCCATGCTGCTTTTTCTTTCACAAGCCTTCAAAGCCTTCCATGGTGGTTCCTGGCGGAATTTATGGGGATACAATGGCGTGCCAATTAAATAAAGCCAACTGACTGTTAATATTATGTCTCCAAAATGTCTTCATTATTAACGGAAAGCCCTGTTGTGCGGCAACATGCCAGAGGAGTAACTAGAATAGGAAAGTGACCCACTTTTACTCATTCTTGCACTTGTCAGATATTTTTCTATCAAATAAAATGTGGTGACCACTCCTTTATGTATGCATATCAAATTTGACTCATATTAATGATGCAAACATTAGGGTCTGGCAAGCAGTAAAATCAGCTCTTTCATACAAATGTGTGCACAGCCGTCATTGCACAAACTGCATGTCATATGTCACTTAACTGATTAACAACACATTTTCCCATAAGCTTGACATTTTTCCACATATTGGCAAACATGGAAGCATTAACTCTAAGTTTCTGTGAGTTTTCCTTGAATTCCACAGCATCATACTTCAATATTTATTTATTTCCACTAACCTTAAAACCCAGTATCTTTATTGCTGCGCATAACCACCGGTGGCGCAGTGGGTTAAACCCCTGTGCCGGCAGGACTGAAGACCGACAGGTCGCAGGTTTGAATCCGGGGAGAGGCAGATGAGCTCCCTCTATCAGCTCCAGCTCCTCATGCGGGGGCATGCTTCTTGGCAAGGGGTTGGACTGGATGGCCCATGAGGTCTCTTCCAACTCTTTGATTCTATGATTCTATGATTCTATGACATGAGAGAAGCCTCCCACAAGGATGATAAAAACATCAAATCATCCGGGTGTCCCCTGGGCAACGTCCTTGCAGACAGCCAATTCTCTCACACCAGAAGCGACTCACAGTTTCTCAAGTCACTCCTGACACGACCAAAAAAAAATTGCTGCGCATCATGAGACCTATTCAGGCATTGTTTATTGTAGGTCAGACCACGATCCAGGGTGACTCCCAGGTATTTGGGACCGTGCTCTGACCTGCAAGAAGCACTGCCTGAATATCAAGCAAAAAGTGGGCGCTAGAAATAATAACATACAAAAGCTGACTGGCACAACCTGGGGATCACAACCAGACACAGTGAAGACATCTGCCCTTGAGCTTTGCTACTCTGCTGCTGAGTGTGCATGCCCAGTGTGGAACACATCTCACCACACTAAAACAGTAGATGTGGCTCTTAATCAGACATGCCGCATTATCACGGAGTGTCTGTGCCCTACACCACTAGAGAAATTACCCCTTCTAGTCCAGGGGTCCACAAACTTTTTAAACAGAGGGCCAGGTCAAAGTCCCTCAAACTGTTGGAGGGCCGGATTATAATTTGAAAAAACATGAATAAATTCCTATGCACACTGCACATATCTTATTTGTAATGCAAAAAAAAAAAAACACTTAAAAACAATACAATAATTAAAATGAATAACAATTTTGACAAATATAAAATTATTGGTATTTCAATGGGAAGTGTGGGCCTGCTTTTGGCTGATGAGATAGGATTGTTGTTGTTGTTGTTGTTGTTGTTGTTGTGTGCTTTCAAATAACTTCAGACTCAGGTTGACCCTGAGCAAGGGCCGGGTAAATGAGCTTGGTGGGCCGCATCCGGCCCTCGGGCCTTAGTTTGAGGACCCCTGGCACCACCTGACATCCGCCGGGAACTAGCAGCCAATAGTGAAAGGACCAAGGCAGTGACATCTCCACCTCATCCCTTGTTTGGGTATCAGCCAGCACGCCAACGACTTAACTCAAGAAATAGTTTTCTAAGATCTACAGAGAAACTCACTGGAACACCTGAGCAAGCGAGAGACCAAAAGTGGCAGGCTCAAACCCGGAACCTCAATCAATGGCTGATACCAAATGAGAGATTCCCCCCTGGGCACACAGAAGACTGGGCGACTTGGAAGGCGCTGAACAGACTGTGCTCTGGCACCACAAGATGCAGAGCAAACCTCAAGAAATGGAGCCACAAAGTGGAATCCACGATGTGTGAGTGTGGAGAAGAGCAAACCACTGACCACCTGCTGCAATGCAACCTGAGCCCTGCTACATGCACAATGGAGGACCTTCTTGCGGCAACACCAGAGGCACTCCAAATGGCCAGATACTGGTCAAAGGACATTTAATCAACTACCAAACTTGCAAACTTTGTGTTTGGTCTGTTTGTTTGGTTCTGTTAGAAATGTAATACAATTGTCCGGTTGCCCCTGACACGATAAATAAATTATTTATTGTTAGAATATAGCAGCCCCACTCCTTCCTTACCACATATTCGGGGAAAGCCTACAAATGTATTGATAACCTATTACCATCAATATACCTATCCTAGTGGGTATATATAATTGGGTTTTTACTATAGCAGTAGTCTGATTATGGAACACATCCCAGAGGAAGTCAGGTGAGTTTCATTCTTTCTGAGTCCACAGCAGGCTACTAAAACATTACTTTGCATTGACTCTAAGAGATTTTTTAATTCTTGTTAATTTTAAAAGAACAGGAGCATGTCAAACTGGGAACTTCATCCTCCTCTGATCTAAGACCCCTCTGCCCTTTCAAACTTCTCAGTGTGACAACTGACTGAGTGATAAGAGAACAGCAATTTCCAAATATACAAGTCCACATTCTCATATTTTCCAATGCAAAAAACAAATCTCAACATCAACTGACATTCTGCTTGGCGATGTTGGAGCTGTTGTTGGATGTTTACTGTAACCTGACAAATTGTTCTTGCGTTCTGCTCTCTTGCTTTTCATTGCCCCTCTGCAGCTAAACAAATGGTTTCACTGCCAAAGTTTTTATCCCCAAGCAAAACACGCACAGGCACACACATTACAAAAGTGAGCTTTGTTTGCTGAAATAATGAAGCTTCTACAAATAATACGCTTATAAAATGCACATATATATTCTTATAAAACGCATATATACCCTTACAAAAACAACAGTGTCACTGGCTACCACAGGATGTTAAATGTTCCAACATTTCATTGCCGTTTTTCTTGTTTGTAACAAAATGTCATCTAATGTTGGCACTGGATAGTTTAGCCCAGTGCAAATTAGCCTCACATTCAGTATGTTGTCTGCACCAGGGCTTCTTAAACCTTTTCCACTCATGACCACTTTCAAAATTCGAAAGTGACCACTTTCAAAACAGGCTAAATTCCCTTTTTGTGGAGTACAGCTGAAGCATTTTCTGCAGAGTTCACTGTAAGCACTGCACATTGTTGCTAACAGATTTGTGTAAATGGATGGTGTTCAGAAACCTTTTACTTTTGCCACATTTTTCAGGACCCCATGTTAAGCTAATGGGGCTCCATTTGGGGTCAGAACCCACAGTTTAGGAAGCTGGTCTAGAAAACCCAGTAGTGCTTCTATTCTGCTATGCTGTCATCACCTCCATGTTACTACCGTTCCTGTTCTTTTCAGATCAAAAAGCTCCATCCAAGCGTCTGGTCTCTGTGGACACCTCTGCTGATGTCAGAATAGGACACCCACAAGACCAGCAATCTCCTCTTTGACATGCTGGTCACATGGCCAGGAGTTCGAACAGAGTTTTTGTCAGGTTTTACAATGTATTGCAATGTAATATAGCTGAGTCATGCACTGCTAATGGGCTTCTATTGGGAATGCTGAGTCATGCATTAACTGTATATAGAGCTTCATTTGGGGAATGTGTTCTGGCCTACTCCAGGTGATTGTGAATTATGTAATCCTGGGTCTGAGTGAAGTCAATGACTTGGGAACCAGTCAGAGATTGCTATGTGTAATTGTATAGAATTGTATATAAGGAAGTCATGTATAGTGTATATTTCTCCTTGTGCTGTGCTGTTGTTCGTCAAAGGCTATATGTAATTAAAAGAACCTGTCTGCTAAGACAAGATATAACTGTATGCTGTGGTAAGTTTGTAATATCATCTAGACTGGGGGAAAGACAATGGTAAAATTGACAATGGCCGGGCATGTGCTCTAGTGTCTGTAAAAGGTTCCAGAGTGACTGCAGGCTGTGGAAACAGTTGACTGAAAATACTGTGCAGGAAGAAGCTACTGGAAAGCGCTGAAGTTGTGCAACTGATCTGCTGCTGAATTGTCAAGTTAATCTCTGTGGACACCTCTGCTGATGTCAGAATAGGACACCCACAGGAGTGGCCAGGAGTGGCCAGGAGTTCGAACAGAGTTTTGTAAGCTAGGAACAGCAAGAACATAGAAATGATCCCTCTCTGTACCTATGACTGATAGTGCCAATGCTCACTCTGGATGACAAATTGGTCTGAATCAGATCCATGCTGACTGCCCAGACTATGCCGAAGCCCCAGAATACTCCAGGGTGTCCAACAAATTCTGAAGAATATCCCAACTTTGCTAAATTCAGAGTAAAGTTAGTTTAAATAAGAAAAAACAACACACAATACTATCCAGAAGCTGCTTTGCATCATTAAGACATCCAAAAGTCCATTCGGGATATAAAGAGATCCCCAATCTAGTGATTCCGTGAGATGAATCTCCATTTTAGCCAGTAATATCAGCTAATCCTATGGTTTCTGGATCACCAAAGACTGTAGCCGACAGTCCAGCTATGAAACCCTGAGGCAGATGTGCAATGCATAGCAAGAATTCATAAGGAATTTTGCGTTATTTGAAATGTGAACCAAGTTTGCTTCTCATTCAGTCAGATATATGCCTTGCTAAATTTAAGACACTGCCCATCCCATTTTACAGTTTGACAGAATTGACCAAAAAAATAGTTTGTGATAATACAGAGATAATACATAAATCATTTTTACACGATATACCCCTTTTATCATTCTATGTTCAGTTTTATCTCTAGTATTTCATTTCTGGTCCAGAGACAACCTCCCCCCTAAAATTTTGGTTTGCAACATTATAACTATTTCTGTAACTTAATGTCAACTGGTCAAAGATCTTTAACTTTCCCCAAAGCATAGTCCAATATCAAATCTATGAAATATTTGAGTAGTATCACCTGAGTTATTAAATGTCAGAGTCATACATTTCAAACTGTATCTTACAATGCTGAGATTTGGCAGCAGTAAGACCCAGTTGATCTTTAGATGAAAAGCACTCTGAACAAAAGACTCTGGGACTATTTTCCTTACAATGAAACCAAAAGTAACATACAACTATATGTATATTTCCTATGATTTCTGAGAGGGCAGAAGCCCAAATATAGCCACTGGAAACTGTAAATTCAATCACTATAATAGTGAATAGAGACAGAACTGCTTGACCACTTTATGGTGGGAAATCACAATAAAGTGATTTTCCACATGGTAAGGATAAAATCAGCTGGGATGCAATTTGAAATTGAAAACCGTGACCAGAGGGAATAGGGCCTCTCACCACTTTCCTTTATTCCTATGTTTAAACCATAATGGAAAAGTTCAGTCCTAAACACACCCTCAAGGCCTCTAACCCTTCCTCCCTGTTTTTTTCCCGTTGGTTTTTTTTTCCTATTGGTGCTAAGACAGTTCTGTGGAATCTTTTCTTATCATTACAGCAAGTTGCTCCTGACACAAAAAAGAAAAGCTATAGCTATGAAAGGAACCAATGACCTCATCATATGGGGTGAAATCAGCAGCCTAGGATGCTTTCACCCCGTCTGGGGAATGGAGACTGACTTCGGACATCACACGATGTGTACAAGCTTCTCCTGTACAAAAGCTTCAACCCTTAAGACTTTCCAGGGGAGAACAGTCTTAAGAGTCTCCAAAGATTTTCAGGGAAACAGCCCTAAAGACCAAAGAACTCCAGCTGGAGAATCTACTAGCCTTACTGGTAGGTCCACTCGGCGTTTGAGATGCAATTCAACCCGGTAGCAGAGCCCACATCAATAAGAATTAGATTACAGTCAGCCTGGGAGAAGTTAAACAAGGGGATTTTCTTTTAAAGAAAAGAATTAGTTATTGAAGACAATTGCCTGTCCTTCATGGACAAGATTAGGAAGCCGCCAGTTGCATAAAAGCCTGGAATCATTTGTTTAACTTTCTGAAGACAAGAGAAGTTTCTGTTTGATTGTTCATTAATAAAGGACTTTGTTATACTTCACAAGCCATCTAAAGACCATTTGTGGTGGAAAACCTCTGAGAACTTCTCTTCGGGGGGCCCTGGCTTCCCGCTGGGCTCAAGTTGCATGCCCTATTTAAAGACAATTATTTACAGGCCCAGCGCGCGACAGAAGAGTCATTGTGATTGTGGATATTGTATTTGTATATTGCTCATTGTATTCATATGTTTTATGTATTTTATTGTGTTGGGTTTTTTTTGTGTGTTTTGGTTTTTATTTTAGTGTAATTTGCTGTTTGGGCTTGGCCTCATGTAAGCCGCCCTGAGTCCCTGTTGGGGGAGATGGTGGCAGGGTATAAATAAAGATTATTATTATTATTATTATTATTATTATTATTATTATTATCTCAAACTAATGATGCTTTTATAAAATATTCTAAATATGTAGTGTCCAGAGAGGTAAGCATTAGGCCTGGGTAACAACGGAAAAATTTGTTTCTAAAATCGATTTGTTTTTTGGGGTTTTTTGCGTTTCGATATTTAAAAGAATTCCGAAATTTTCCTTTAAAAAAGTTCGATATTTACGAATTTTCGTAAATGGTAAAAAAAATTACAAAACAATAACGAAACAATAACGAATCGATTCATTAATGGCGGCCGCGATCGCGCAATACGCTAAAAAAACTTCTGAAGCTTCCCTCTCCCTCTGTTGTTGACTGTTGGTGTGATATTATAATTTTTTTCACTAATTAAACAAAAAACAACTATAAAACTTGCCCCAGACATGCGGAAATAATAACAAAACGACCTCAAACCAATAACGAAACGAATACATAACGAAATACGAAGCATTTACGAAACAAATTGAAAAATTCATTTCGTTTTTAAGCTGCTCCAGAATGGTTCGTTATCGCTTCGTTAACAAAAAAAATAACGAATTTTTAACGAATTACGAATTAACGAAACGAAACCGCCCAGCCCTAGTAAGCATATATCACACCTGATTACTGCTGTTTCCCTCTTAGACTAGGAGATATATCTGAGAGATCCAGTTAGTCTCAGTGTCCTGTTGGTTAGAGGACTTCCTCTGGGGGCTTGTGACATAGCTAAGGGATGGATAAGACAGGGCAAGGGAAACCCTTTTGGCATCAAAAGTGCCTTTCCTGCCAACATCAATTCAGCAATAATATACTTAGCTATCCTACAAGCAGAGCTCTTAGAGGCTTGATGGACATGAGCTGGCAGTTAAATGCAAAGATTTTCTCCTGAGGGAGTTGCCTTGTGTCCTCCTTTTAATAGGTATGCTATAATTAAAGAAGCAGAAAAAGGATTAGGGAATGAAGGCAGGCTCAATATGAAGATGTCATAAGGCAAATCCATTCCCTCGGTGGCTTCTTTATCATTTGTGAAAGTGATTTGTATGGTGAGATGATATTTAGGTTTAGCCATCGGGGAGAACATGGATTCTTTTTGAAGGCAACCCGAGAGGAGTGGCATAAGAAGAATGAATCATTTTAATTTTTGTGTAAAGTTGAAAAGTATTTCCCCCCTACGCCATTACTGACTTAAGCTAGATGACAGTAGGATGATGACTGATTTTCATTTCAATCAGCAGCCTGTGATTACTGCCTTAATTAGAATATAGAAATAGAAAGCAGCTAATTTCGAACTACCCAGCAGAGTGTTGTTCTACAAAGACACTATGGTGCTGCTAATCTTGTGGTCCTTTCATGCAAAAATGACTAAAATAGAAAACTGGGGTTTTACTGACACCACTGTCATTATGAAAGATCTGCACAAGTCCTCAGAAAAAAAGAACATATTCCAAGATTTACTTTTAATAATAGAAACATATAGCTCAGACCGAAGGGCATGCCAAACAAAACACTCGTCTCTCAAGCTTCTTACGCCTGAAAATGTTTAATGAATTTTTGAAAAACAAGAGAATGCAGGCAGTGAAGATGCAGCTCCCTGCTGAGAACTGAAACATGAACAAAATATTTTGTTGTTTCAGTTTAACAAAAGGGACATGTTTGTCCATATGCATTCCCAAATGCAAAACTAGAAAACGGCAATGAATGTACAAGTTCATTTTATGATGATATCTAGATCTTGTTAAGAATAACAAGTAGATTCCAAAAATACTGAGAAATCCATGAATGATGGGTTTTTTTTTAGGTTTGATACTTTTTATGAGATCTAAATATTTTGTGCTTTTGAAAGGTTTTTCAAATTTCCGAAACTAATCTAGGATATAAAAGCCAATAACAACCAGAACACAGGTACTGTTTAAATAACTTATTTACATGAATATTATATATATATATATATATATATATACACACACACACACACATACACACACAACATTTTAGACTTTATAAACCATTTTCAATACTTTGGATTAACCTTAGGACTGCTGATCCAAAATCTACAAATGGAATTATTCGTTATGGGATTCAACCAAC
This sequence comes from Anolis sagrei, assembly GCF_037176765.1. Taxonomy (NCBI): domain Eukaryota; kingdom Metazoa; phylum Chordata; class Lepidosauria; order Squamata; family Anolidae; genus Anolis; species Anolis sagrei. Next base: position 158,573,175 of record NC_090021.1, read on the forward strand.
CCTGTTGTAAAGGATTAAAGAGAGTAAGTTTTCCAAACTTTGACAATCAACTGTCATGATTGTTTGGATTTTTTTCTTTTGTTATACAACTCCCAGAACACTATGCTAAACATAAACTGGCTCAACTCGTTGAGGTTTGGAAGAGTACTCAATATTTATGCGAGTTATTTCCAAACTTTTGCATACTCTGCTCATAATACAATATTTCATTACACTATCTGACTCTCATATTCACAAGAAATACCTTACATGATCTCTATGGGTACCTGAAAATATGGATAATAGCAAAACCTATATTTTGACTATACTTGAGCTGGAAATATACAATAAAATTATACTGGAGGACCTTGAGAAGCCCACAAACACTCTAAAGAATGGAGGGGGAGGGATTTCTTTTTAAATGTGGATAAGTGAAACTGTGGGTGTTGAATCCATGGATAAGGGGGATTTAATTTAATTTAATTATTATTTAGTTGCTGAATGCAACTTTCAAATGGAAGTAACAAACACAATGATTTTCAAATATCTTTCCCAATAAAAGAGAAGAAAACCCAAATTGTATCCAAACAAGAGATAACATTTTCGCCTTTATGGATCAAAATAGCATTTTATCCACTTAAAGCTCTAAATCTGTTTTTCAAACAGAAATTAACTCCTTCCTAGAGGATAATTTTGTGTAGGGTCGTATTCTCTGACCAGAAGAATTCTATTAAGTCTTTAGAGTGCTTTGGAAAATGTGAAAATGTAGTTTGCTAAAGAGATAACCCAGAAAGCTGCAGTGCATTTGTCCAGTACTGCTGACGGTTGCCATTCCCTTGAATTCAATGCAAAGGATTTCTGTGCTGACATATATGGCCATTCACTAACGTCCAAATGTGATTTACCCTTTAACTGCAAGTCAGCAGACTTCAATGTAAAACATGATCAGAAATTAGTTCCACTAGGAAATGTATTCCAAGACCACATCAGGGCAATTCCAAAAGAACAACTAAATACATATAATTATTTACTGTAGACCTTGCTCTTAGGAGTCTGATTGAAATGGGTTTTAGTTGTCAATGCTGCGGTTGTCTATATCATGTCACGTTCTGCATTTCACATGTAGTAACCATTATCACAATAAAAATGCTGTATAATACCTTGCAAAATGTGTATTAATAATTTGCAGTGTGCATTTGATACTAAATGCTCCGTGCATTTACTTAAAGAGACATGGTGAATAACACTATGGTTTGAAAGTATTATCCCTGTTTAATTGTGTGGTATGTACTTTGAAAGTAGTTATTCTATCCCAAAAACTTCATTTTTTTTTTTGCCTGCCACAAAGTAGGTTGAATCAATTGAGACTCGATGTGCTGCAGGATGTCTCGCAAAAACAACATTTTTGCAGTTAAATAAACTTTTTTTCTATGTTTGTCTGATGGAACCCAATAGGAAATGACATGTATAACCCAGGAACAAAAATCATCTTACATTGCATAATCAAATGCATTTTCAAGTAAATGTGCTAGTTCTGAAACACTTTAAGAGCAGTGTTTTGGTTACTAAAGAAGACACCACTTATAGATGAGGAATTGTTGTAGTTCAGCGTGATGATAACGTTCCTACTACTAGTAGGAGGGAGAAGAGGTCTGCGCAAGAATCAGAGGGGAACAACAGTGGAAATGCATTAGAGAAATAATAATGGCCCCAAGTGATTCTGAGATGTTTGAGAGCTTCTCTGATTGCGAAATGGGAGATGAGGAGGAGAGCAGGGGAGTAAAGAGGGTTACTCACGATCCGGAGTCCGATGAGGAGCTTCAGAGGAAGCGCATCCGGGAAATACTTAGTGCTCCTACAGAGGACGAGGATGTCATGGGGTTTGAAAGGAGTGATGGGAGTGATATGGGAGAGGAGGAGGAGCTGGATTGGACCCGTGTTCAACAGATTAGGGACATTTGTAACCAACCCACCTCCAGTGATGAATTTGAGGGGTTCACAGGGGATTGGCAACCGGGGAGCACTTGGCAAGATCTAAGTCTTGGCAGACGCTGGCAGAGGTGGAGGGATGCTCGCTCGGGTTCAGCTGCGGGGTTGGATGCAGCTGAAAGCGATGAGGAAAGGGTGGGGAGCTCATCATCCTATAATGAGGAAATCTAAGATAAAAGTGGATTCTGTTTGAATGATACTTTGCAGAAGGCAAAGTGTCTTTATGGGACATAAATCTTTGTTACTGCCAACTCTCGAGCTTGGGTCCTTGGGCTACAGCTTCCTCCATTCCTGCGTTCCTGCATTCCTGTGACTCCTGCGTTCCAGTGTTTACTTTTTACTACAGCTTGACCACGGACCAGTTTGACTATCGCTTTTGACTTTTGGAACTTTAAACTCTGCTAACTTTGTGCATGAACATCACATCGTTTTTGGGACTTCATTTTCCATCTTCTGTGACTGTGTTTTTGTGCTGTGCTAATTTTCAAGCAGATTGCTGAACATTGAGTTTAACACGGATTAAACAGCGTTATAATCCGGGTTATATTTTTGTTACTGATATTACTGCGTTTTTGATGCCAAATTGCTATTCTGACTCTATGCACTGAAGTTAAGTGCTTTAAAAGACTATTTTTGTACAATAAAGCTGTGTTTAAACTTTTTATCTTGTGTTTGGCTCTACTTGAGGCTTCTGGGTCTTGACAGGAATCCTCACTGAATTACCATGGATTCTTCAACAGAAGCCAATAGGCACTTATAATTAATCCGAGAAGTCAGAATACCTGTTTTCTAAAACCCCACTTTGCTATTTATTTATTTGGATCCAAAAAAAATTATAGGAGCCAAAATACAAATGTTACTTTGCAAACACTTCTGCAAAACCTTAAGCCATAATTTTTATATGAATTTCCTATCCTACAAAACGGAGCTGAACCTCTTCCTAAATCAGAACAACAGTAGATTTGGTTCAAAGCTTCTCATGCAGCATTCAATACAACACACCAACCGGATGTGATATGAATGGATGACACTTTCCATATCCAGATAGACTTTTTTTAAAAAAAAAAAAAAATCAACACATTAATCTGTTAACCCAGAAATCCAAGAATGCTGTGTCATGACACACACCAAAGTTACATTACAGCTGGGTTGTTGTAGGTTTTTTTGGGTTATATGGCCATGGTGTAGAGGCATTCTCTACTGACGTTTTGCCTGCATCTATGGCAAGCATCCTCAGAGGTAGTGAGGTCTGTTGGAAGTAGAAAAAAGGGTTTATATATCTGTGGAATGACTAGGGTGAGACAAAGGACTCTTGTCTGCTGGAGCTAGGTGTGAATGTTTCAACTGACCACCTTGATTAGCATTTAGATTAGCATTGAGAGTGGTCCAGCATTTCTGTGTTCTCAAATAATATGCTGTGTCCAGGTTGGTTCATCAGGTGCTCTGAAACAACCTGATGAACCAACCTGGACACAGCATATTATTTGAGAACACAGAAATGCTGGACCACTATAACAACCACCATGTCAGACTACACAGAGAAGCCATTGAAATACTTAAATATGTGGACAATTTCAACAGAAAGGAAGAAACCATGAAAATGAACAAAAACTGGCTACCAGTATTTTTTTAAAAAAAACTCTAAAATTACAACAGCAAAACAACAGAGAGTAAACAATCAGGCACATCAAATCACCTCTCAACAAAATATTCCCCCAGGCACTCCCAAGCCACTAAATGCTAATCAAGGTGGTCAGTTGAAATATTCACACCTAGCTCCAGCAGACAAAAGTCTTTTGTCCCACTCTGGTCATTCCACAGATATATAAACCCATTTTCCTACTTCCAACAGACCTCACTACCTCTGAGGATGCTTGCCATAGATGCAGGCGAAACGTCAGGAGAGAATGCCTCTAGACCACGGCCATATAGTCCGAAAAAACCTACAACAACCCAGTGATTCCGGCCATGAAAGCCTTCGACAATACATTACATTACACCTGTTTGTAGTTATGATGATTTCCATCTTTTGGTCTGCATGCTGTTTCTCCACAAGTTTAAAAACACAAAATAAAGCCAAATACAACTCACTATATTATAAATAGGTAATAGGTGACGCATCATTTAAAAAGAATTGTATCACTGAATAAAACAATACAAACTTACTTAAGTGAACAAGTGTGACATTATACAAATCGTTACCTGCTCTAACTCCACTAGGCAATACTTTTAGTTCAAAGAGACAGTGCTAAAAATCCTAAATAATGTAACCCATATCAAGACCCGCTGGCAATCACATTTTTCAGTTATCATGATGGTTTATTTGGTTTCAATCCCACCTTTTTTGCAGCACTGCAATGTAAGGCAACTTACAACATACTTAGCAAGGAGCAGTCAGTTTAACCATTGTAAGTACCAACTCACTGAAAACAATGACATTCATTTCAATGCAAAATGTTTCAGTCACTTTCCTACCACACTTAGATAAACTTTGAAATTAATGTTGGATTCTGTGCAATCCAGGCATTTGTGATATGATAAGGCAATAGAGCTCCCTGGAAGAGAATTCTAGACAAATCACAAAACTACAAATCTCAAGAATCCGCAGGATGGAACCATAACAGTCGTGGTGCTATCAAAGAATTATAACCATGAAATGTAAAAGAAACTTTAAAATATAGTTTTGAGACATTGCCATTGTCATCATCCAGAAATCGAACTTATTGAAGTTTCTCATTCATCTTCCTTCCTTACATTTGTCAATGTAAATACTATACATTTGTCACTATGATTACAGACGAAAAGAAGGCTTCCAAGGCTATCCCTAAGTGTTTAGCAAAAAAAAAAGTTGTATTCTCTATTTCCTTTGAGGGAAAGTAGGGATAAATGGTTGTTACAATCAACCAACGTTTTGTGGTATATTGTAAACAGGTCTAACAAAGCACCACACAAATATAATATTTCAAGAAATCTTTCAGAGTCCTTTCTGTCAAAGTAGACCATTCACTTTTACAATATTGTAATCAGCTTTTCAAACAAAACAAACAGAATACATAGATTGCTATTTTAAACTATTCCATTCTAATTTCAGTGCCACTTGAGGCAAACATTACAGTTAATAAAATTTTGAAATAAATGCATAATCTATCTGTAACAGAAACCTTTTAGTTTTATTGTTAGGGTTGATTCATTATTCCCTTTACCAACATAGTTTCCCATATGTGGGAAGAATAGTTCAGCATATCCTTCTTCAAGAAGTTGGAATGAAGTTCAAAACTACCAAGTTCCATATTTGCATAAATGATAAAAAACCATATAATGAGAAAAAACCTTGGAGGGCACCGCAAACCCTTCAACACTGCTAGAAACAGTTTACAAGTCACAGATTAGTTTGTAAAAGCAAAAAAGGGCATGCCACTATGGCCTGCATGTATTCCAGCAACATTTTTTTTTCAGAAAAGCATCCACATTGACATTGTGTCTATAATCCTACCTCGTGATAATTCTTGCTTAGCCATTCCTTGATTGTGGTAAGTGCAATGGTGGCAGCTGGCTCATTTGGAAAACCTAAAAAGAGAAAGAAAGTAAAAGATGAAATCATTTTGCTCATGGGTCCATTTAAATCTCTTTAACATGAGGTGACATTGCTCAACTTTCCCCAGCTGAGGGCTGTCCAGATGTTTGTAGTCACATTCCTTATTATTGGCCACATAGCCCAGGCTTATGGGAGCGCCAGTCAACAATCTGTGGAGGACCCCCAATTGGGCTAGTATTTCATACATGTATTTCATGCATAATTCAGATTACATTTTTTAAATATACAAGTAAATCCTCATCAGACTAGAAAAGTGAATGTTTACTATAACCGCTGCATTATAACATTGCTTAACAGCAGCTGGTAAATTACATTCATGTTTGTTGATCAAAGGAGATGGGATTCTAGTAGGCAAGTCACGTCACGATATAATGAGATAAGTAATTAAAAGACACAATGTTGAGGATGAATGGACGAAGACAGAGAATAAATAGGTCCTTTCATTAGGATAAAGTTATAAAGCCATGGAGAGATGAGTGTATTACTTAAAGTCTAATAGGCGCTTCCACCGGCATCTCCTTGCCCTTCAAGATGGAGGCGCCCTCTCCCCCATGCACCACGTACTGCCTGGCACCCTTGGCTTCGCTCCCGCCGCAGCTCGACCCGGCCGAGTACAATGCCTCGCCGGAGAAGCGCCGCGTCGACGCCGAGCGCCTGGCCCTCCGCGCCCACCTCAAGCGCGACTACCTCCTGCAGCTCAATGACCCCCAGCAAACCCAGCTCATCGATGACCCGGCCATGACCCGCTGGGTTTATGCCAGGTCACACAACGTCTATCCCAACTTCCGTGTCACACCCAAAACTTCTGTGTTTGGTGCGCTTTTTGGATTAGGACCCATTTTTTTTCTGGTGATATGTCATTAAAGTAGAAAGGGATTATAAAGAGAAGCTCATACAAGAAGGCAAGTATGAGCGACCGTTCCATATTTCCTATTAAGTCCTCACAGTTGTGTGGTGAAAAAGCTGCTGTGCTTACTCTCAGTAAAGATTGCTAATATTTCAAAATAAATCCTTGAAACTGGTTAAAGTCTAACAGATATGGTTAAAAGAAGGTTCAAATTATATCTATGATACATACAACATTTGTTATTTTAGGTATCAGTGGCACGAATCCAAATTATTATTCTTTAATTAATGATTTTCATTCACTGTTAAGCAATAAGCAATAATTTGAATTATGCATTTCAAATTGATAGAATTCCCAATAAATATCCACCATATAGAGACACGAAAGGGAATTATGAAACTCATTATCTGATATAAGCTACCTTGGGAGGATTTCGGAAGATAGCATATATGTACTCTAAATAAATAAAGTGTAAGAAGAATTTAAATTAGTATCACAAACCCTTTAGCAAAGAGCTCCGTGGTGCATTGTTATGTGCCTTATAGTTCTATTGCTATTTGATGATAAATTATAATGAAGAGTATATATGCCAAAGGTGCCTACACAGTATTTCAGCCAAGTAAAATATGTGATTGTTTATGCATAGCCTATTTTCAAAAGAAACATTTTTCTTCCAGCCAAAATGATTCACCTTTAAAATGTTAATTCTACACCTTAGTGCCCTTGCTGGAAGCTGTGATAAAGCAATATACATACACACCATTCCTCCACACACACAAACACAATCCGACTGTTTGTTTATGTAAATAAACAGAAGGTTTTTGCAAAAAGCTGGGGGGAATCACCGGGCCTATGCTTTTCAATAAAAGGGAAAACAAAATAGGTAAAACGGACTTCTATTTTTTATTCTGAATTCTCTTATTGAACAAAGAAAAAATATTCAGTAAAAAATAAATACTAAACATTTAGGGAAACAGAAACAGGAATTTTGGGGATACTGTTGTGCAGTTGGTCTTAGAAAATACAGTGGTCTTGTAACCAGATGAAACTAGAAAGTATTTGGTGGCAAAAAGGTGTCCTGAGCATAGTGAGATATGCTACAGGTTGAGCCTCCTTTACCTGGAAATCTGATATCCCAAATATTCCCAATCCCATAATCATTTGCCACCAGCTACCTAATTCCATTTTTGTGGAAAGGAGCTAGACACACATCTAGCAACCAATATGTTTTTTCCTCAAGGAGTCCTGATGGGAAAAAAGAAGGAGAGAAAGGTGGTGATGACGCTGCTTACTCAAGATCCCTGAAAGCAGACAAACATGTTCAATGTATTGTTGAAGGCTTTCATGGCCGGAATCACTGGGTAGTTGTAGGTTTTTTCGGGCTATATGGCCTTAGTCTAGAGGCATTCTCTCCTGACGTTTCGCCTGCATCTATGGCAAGCATCCTCAGAGGTAGTGAGGTGTGTTGGAACTAGGAAAAAGGGTTTATAAATCTGTGGAATGACCAGGGTGGGACAAAGGACTCTTGTCTGCTGGAGCTAGGTGTGAATGTTTCAACTGACCACCTTGATTAGCATATAATAGCCTGACATTGCCTAGAGCAAACTTTTGTTGAGAGGTGATTAGATGTCCTTTTTTGTTTCCTCTCTGTTGTTGTGCTGTTGTAATTTTAGAGTTCTCAAATAAAATGCTGTGTCCAGGTTGGTTCATCAGGTGCTCTGCTATGGCTGATTTCTCTGGTTCTCTGGAGAACACAGAAATACTGGACCATTCTCACAACCACAATGTTGGACTACACAGAGAAGCCATAGAAATCCATAAGCATGTGGACAATTTCAACAGAAAGGAGGAAACCAATAAAATGAACAAAATCTGGCTTGTTGTTGTTCATTCATTCAGTCAGTCGCCTCCGACTCTTCATGACTTCATGGACCAGCCCACACCAGAGCTCCCTGTTGGCCGTCACCACCCCCAGCTCCTTCAAGGTCAGTCCAGTCACTTCAAGGATGCCATCCATCCATCTTGCCCTTGGTTGGCCCCTCTTCCTTTTACCTTCCACTTTCCCCAGCATAATTGTCTTCTCTAAGCTTTGCTGTCTCCTCATGATGTGGCCAAAGTACTTCAACTTTTCTCTACTATCCTTCCCTCCAATGAGTAGCCGGGCTTTATTTCCTGGAGGATGGACTGGTTGGATCTTCTCGCAGTCCAAGGCACTCTCAGAACTTTCCTCCAAATCTGGCTACCAGTATTAAAAAACTCTAAAATTACAACAGCACAATTAAATGGTCAGTGTAGATGTGCCCAGAGTTTCCAGATAGAAGCAGGCCTCTTTTACACTGAGTCAGGTTTTAAAGTTGGTGCTGCGCACAATAACTAAGAAAAGTTTTCCAGATTTTCAGTTGAATGCTTTTTCTGGCTTATAGATGGGGAGTACGAAACCTCCCACCTTTTCTGCAAAAAAACGAACAAACATGCCTTCTACTATGAAATATAGTGCTTCCATGAAGAATAAACTGGTCCAACTTCACCAGTTTTCTTCCCACGTCCTCTATTTACCACAAAAAGTGAATTGATAGCATGCCTAAGTAGCTGCTGTCCCTTTTAAACACAGTTCACATAGTAAAGGAGAGAAAGAAAGAAACACTAAAGCACATAAGGCAACATTACTATAGCTATTAGGCCTGGGTAACAACGCAAAAATTTGTTTCTAAAATCGATTTGTATTTGGGGTTTTTTTTTGTTTCGATATTTAAAATAATTACAAAATTTTCCTTTTAAAAAGTTCGATATTTACGAAATTTCGTAAATGGTAAAAAAATAACGAATCGATTTCCGAAACAATTTGTTAATGGCGGACGCGACCGCGAAATACGCTAAAAAACCTCCAAAAACTTCTGAAGCTTCCCTCTCCCTCTGTTCTTGACTGTTGGTGTGATATTATAATTTTTTTTTCACTAATTAAACCATAAAACTGGCCCAGACATGCGGAAATAATAACGAAACGACCTCTGAACAATAACGAAACGAATACAATAATGAAATACGAAGCATTTACAAAACGTGTTTAAAAATTTGTTTTTTTAATGATTGCTCCAGAATGGTTCGTTATCGTTTTGTAATTGGAAAAATTAACGAATTATTAACGAATTACGAATTAATGAAACGAAACCGCCCAGGCCTAATAGCTATGTATTTTCGAAGGCTTTCATGGCCAGAATCACTGGGTTGTTGTAGGTTTTTCCAGGCTATATGGCCATGTTCTGGAGGCAATTACCTCCAGAACATGGCCATATAGCCCGGAAAAACCTACAACAACCCATTACTATAGCTTCTAATGGGAAGGAAAGTAGGGGAGGTTATAGACAGGGTAAGATTGAGCTAAAGCAGAAGACTATCATTTTAACTATTTTGATTTATATATTTTTTTCTCCCATTGTCACTATTCTGCTTTTGTCTTTGGGCTGTATTGCTGCTGAGAACTGCGTGAGCCCGTTCCCTTCCACCATGGCCTTCAGCAGAAAAGCAATTTTCATAAGCACGTGGGAATCAAATTACTTGAGTGAAATGAGCTTGAGAAGTCTCACAGGTAACCAATTTCTGGAGGAGCAGCTCAGACAATTCTGGCTAAAGGCTCAATTTCACAAAAGATAAAACAGGTAAAGGTAATAAGAGTGACACCAGCCTACGTTGCTGCAGCGAGTGTGCCTTTGGAATACTGAAAAGGACAAGGGCATAAGAAGTCAAGGGTGTTTTGCCTGGCAAACCGAGGCAAACAACACAACTGTGTTAGAGAGAGCCATCTGACAGATTGAATCTTAGAGGAGCAAACCCATGATTTACACCCACAATCTCACTTCTTCAAAGAGTCTGGTTTTAATGAGGGTATGTTGCCATCTATTCCTCCAGAGTTGGATGCAATTAATTACGAATAAATTATTTTAATTAATTGTTTTTGCAGTAGCTAAGCCAAACCAAAGCACACCTATTTTAGTTAATTTTATGAGTGTGGTCTCCCTACTCTGGTGTGCTTTATATTACAGGTAAAGAGATATTTATCATTCAGGTATTTGTGTGGAGTTTTAAAAAACTTTTAAAGTTACATTTGAATAACAAGAAACTAAAAAGTTTTTAATTGAGCTGTGATGATAAGACAGAGATACTCCTGGTCAGTCGAAAGGCCAAAATGGGCATAGGGCTACAGCCTGTGCTTGATGGGGTTACACTCCCCCTGAAGACACAGGTTCGCAGCTTGGGTGTGATCCTGGATTCAACACTAAATCTGGAAGCCCAGGTCTCAGCGGTGACCAGGAGAAAACTTGGAGGCAGTGACAGACTTTGTATTTCTAGGCGCAAAGATTACTGCAGACACAGACTGCAGCCAGGAAATCAGAAGATGTTTACTTCTTGGTAGGAGAGCAATGACCAATCTCGACAAAATAGTGAAGAGTAGAGACATCACACTGGCAACCAAGATCTGCATAGTTAAAGCAATGGTATTCCCCATAGTCACCTACAGATGTGAGAGCTGGACCATAAGGAAGGCTGAGCGAAGGAAGTTAGATGCTTTTGAACTGTGGGGTTGGAGGAAGGTTCTGAGAGTACCTTGGACTGCGAGAAGATCCAACCAGTCCATACTTCAGGAAATAAAGCCCGACGGCTCATTGGAGGGAAGGATATTGGAAGCAAAGATGAAGTACTTTGGCCATATCGTGAGAAGACAGGAAAGTTTAGAGAAGACAATGATGCTGGGGGAAATGGAAGGGAAAAGGAAGAGGGGCCAACAGGCCCGTAGCTAGGATTTCATTTCGGGGGGGAGGAGGTGAATTTTTTTCAGGGGGGGTTTTGGGGGGGGGGCTGAGTTTCGGGAGGGGCTGAGTCTGAGTGAAAGAGGGTCTAGCCTAGCAAACCTTTTGTATCATTACCCCAATACCCAGGCCTGTAGCGAGGGGGTGGTTTTAGGGGTTCAACCCCCCCCCCCGAAATGTTTCAGATTTTTTTAAAAAAACCTGGTTTACTCATGAATTTTAACTGGTTAACCAAATCCCCATGCTAAGTCTATGAGATGCAAAAAAAAAAATAAGAGTCCCTCCAGAACTGTAAGCACTATCTCAAGCAAATATTGACAATTTATTCACACTGTCATTACTTGCAGCAATAGCCAATGTAGTGAAGCAACCAAGTTGGGTGTGTGTGTGTTGAATGCTCTCATTAAGGAGGCCAGACTTGGTGGAGGTGGTTGACAGGGGTGGAGCTGCAGGCTATTGAAGGCTGCTCTGCCCCCTGCTGTGCTCTTTGCTTCAGCGTGAGCTAGGAGGCAGGTTTCAACCCCCCCCCCCCCCGAAATTTTCAACCCTCCCCAAAATTTTCAACCCCCCCCCCCAAAAATTTTTCAACCCCACCCCGGAAATAGTCAACCCTCCCCGAATTTTTTTTCTGGCTACGGCCCTGCCAATATCCCCATGCATATGGGATATATTGAGTATGGTGATCAGATCATGATATGAATAAACATAACAGTTTAAATAATGCACCAGTAAGGCCTTTTCGCGAACCACCATGAGAATTTCGGAGGGGGGGCTGAAGCCCCTCAAGCCCCCGCCCCCCCCCCCCCGCTACATGCCTGGGGGCCAACCAAGGACAAGATGGATGGATGATATCCTTGAAGTTACAGGCTTGACTCTGAAGGAACTGGGGGTGGTGATAGCCAACATGGAGCTCTGGTGTGGGATGGTCCATGAGGTCACAAAGAGTCAGAAGCAACTGAATGACTAAACAACAACAAGATGCACCCCTAATCTTCAAGTGGACAATGGTTTTTCGACATAAACCTACAGGCATAAACCAAAGCAAAATTCCCCGCATGTCATTTGTACCCTGCAAGTATTTATAGTGCAGATCATGGGTATGAAAACAGTGCTTCGGTGCACGGCATGAAAAGATGGGCTCAGCAGGCATAGTTCCAGTATCCCTCTAATGTCATCCATTTATTTGTACATCAATAATAAAGGTACAACAGCAAGAGCAACAACATCAAACATCCCCTGCAGAGGTCTAAACTCTTTTCCTTCCTCTGCTAGCAGAGATGCGGGATTGTTTTCCAATAAACAGATGCTCTAGGTGCCTGATAGTGCCCTACATGATACTGTGATGTGACAATTTAGCAGAATAATGTCTAAAAGACTTTTAAAATACATTAATTGCCTAATTTGTGTATAAAAATGTGAGGAAGACTATAAACGTGTACTTTCCACAAGTAACAGTGAACCGAAAATTGCGACTTCTTTTATAATTCTTTTTAGCTTGTATACATGCGCACACACTTTCCACTCTCTCTTGTATATATAGAATCGGCTGTAAGAAGCAAGTGAAAAATTCTTACTCATTTTATCATCAGTTAATACACCCCCACACACAAAAAAGCCATTAACAGATATTCAGGCCGTGTGTGGTTCACATTTCACATGATGCACTTCAAGAAAATGGAAACAGGCTATTTCTGCAAGCGTAGAAGATTAAATGGGAAAAATGCCAGGAAAGAGATTCACTCCAATGCATTTTAATGACTGCACAATGGAAGAATGGCATTCTTAGGCACCTTTAACTGTGAAATCTAGTGTTGCCTGAAAGCCTATCTACACTCGTAAACAGGTATGGATTGGTGTTTGCTAACATAATTCATCTGCTCTATCATTTTTCTTCAGGCTCTCTTACAACTTCTAAGTACATCTTTCTGACCTTAATACTGTTATTTACATGTTCTAATGCACTACACATTGTTTGCTTTCAGAGTAATTCACAAAATGAAAGGGAATACACATCGGCAAACATTCATCCTGATCTCAACTAATCAGAAATGTAACAAAACTAGAGCATTTCTCAGCGGGATTAAGATGACTGATAAATTGTGACTGAGATCAGAAATCCTACAATGCCCCCCCTTTCTCTTTGAAAAGAAAAAGCCTATCAAGAAAAAAGCAACACTTAAAACAAATTTAGTTCATAATGTAAAAACAGAATGCTTAGAAGTCTCTATTCCAATGACGAATTTTATAACAGCATCCATGCAACATGTAGAAATTTATTTATTTACTTTACTTTACTTTACTTGTATACCGCACTCTCTCAGCCCGTAGGCGACTCAGTGCGGTTTACAGCCAGATCAATATACAAAGTGCACAACATTCGCATTTAAAACAGTAACTAAGGCAACTACATCAACTACATCAATCTAACAATACATCAATACATCAATATAACATCAATACATCCATATAACTAATCCATCACGTCTCATCAGTAAAGTCATAATCCGATTTCCTCGTCCATTATTCCAAGTTCCAAGGTCAATCAATTGGTTGCACTGCTTAATTAAACGCCTGTTCAAAGAGCCAGGTCTTTACTCTTCTCCTGAACGCCAGCAGGGAGGGGGCCGATCTAATGTCTGCGGGAAGGCCGTTGCACAGCCGGGGGGCCACCACTGAGAAGGCTCTGTCTCTCATCCCCACCAGCCGTGCTTGTGAGGCTGGCGGGATCGAGAGCAGGGCCTCCCCGGAAGATCTTAATGTCCTAACTGGTTCATAGGGGGTGATGCGTTCGGACAGATAGGTCGGGCCAGAACCGTTTAGGGCTTTAAAGGCTAAAGCCAGCACTTTGAATTGTGCCCGGTAGCAAATTGGCAGCCAGTGGAGCTGGCGCAACAGAGAAGTGGTGTGCTCCCTGAGTGCCGCTCCTGTTAACAACCTGGCTGCCGATCGTTGGACCATTTGTAGAAATGTAACTTTTTAACAGAAAATCTATTTCATTCTTTCATATTTGCTAATAATATTAATGTTTTCACCCTTTAAAGACAAGAATAGTTATTGGTGTTTATTGGAAATTCAAATCCTTCATAGCTTTTTATGTATCTTTGTGCTGGTACAGCTGTACCAGAAGCTCCCACTTTATTTGCCTTGTATTAAGTGTTTGTTTGCAGCCCAAGACTTGGGATTCTGCAGAAGGGTGGCTTCCTGTTAAAATTTGCAGTTATAGGGCAGTCCATCATCGTTAAGTTTGGTTCCGCCTCCTGTTCAGGACAATTGTGAAGGGAAGGGAGCCATTTTCAGTCAGTCTCAGCAAAGAAAGTCAATGTACAGGATGTGTACAGACTTTCCCCTGTACAAAGGCTTCAACCCTTAAGACTTCCTGGGGGAGAACAGTCTTAAGAGCATCTAAAGATTCCCAAAGGTTCCCAGGGAAACAGCCTTACAGCTCTGAGGAATTTCAGAGGGAATAACAGCGTTAAACATCAAGAACTCCAGCTAAGTGACTACAGGCCTACTGGTAGGTCAACTTGGTTTTCAGACGCAGTTCAGCCCGGTAGTGGATCCACATCAGTGAGGTTTAGGTTCACAGTTAGCCTGGGAGAAGTTTGGAAAAGGATTTTCCTTTAGAGTAAAGTAACAGTTAGAAGCCACCAGTTGCACAAAAGCCTGGAAGCATTTGGTTAACCTTTCGAAGATAAAAGAAGTTTCTGCTGATTGTTCACCAATAAAAGACTTGGTTATATTTTACAAGCCCTCTAGAGACTGTTTATGGTGAAAATTCTTGCGAATTTCTCTTCAGGCCCCTTGGCTTCCCGCTGGGCTAAAGTTGCACGTCCTGTTTTAAAAGCAATTCATCTCAAGCCCAGCGCGCGACAGAATAATCTTTTAATTTTCCATGTCAAATTTAACGAAAATTGTTTAGCCCTGATCATAAATCTATCTCACAACCTTTAAGGATGCTTGCCATAGATCAGTGGTTCTCAACCTGTGGGTCTTCAGGTGTTTTGGCCAACAACTCCCAGAAATCCCAACCAGTTTATCAGCTCTTAGGATTTCTGGGAATTGAAGGCCAAAACACCTGTTTAATGATTTATGTTACAATTGTTTTTAATTGCCCTACACTTGTCTCGTGATGTTTTGTATTGATGTTGTTCACCGCTTTGAGTCGCCTGAGGGCTGAGAAAAGCGGTAAATAAATAAAGCAAATAAATAAATAAATAAATAAAACATCTGGGGACCCACAGGTTGAGAACCACTGCCATAGATGCAGGTGAAACGTTAGGAGAGAATGCTTCTAGCCCAAAAAATCTACAACAACCCTGTGATTCCAGCCATGAAAGTCTTCGACAATACATAAATCTATCTCTTTGGATTCGGATTCTAGTAATATTACTAGAAGAGGTGGAAATGCATTCAAAGTACACATCAGAATGGTGAGCAGCTGTATGTCCTAAGCTATGAATGCTATGCTTTGATCACTGCAGCACTTCCTATGTGAGGAGAAACAAAAACAAGTAATATACAACCAGACAGATACCACGTCAGACAGGACCCAATGCAGGCACTTGGTTAACTACGTATGACATGCTGTTCCAGAAATATTTCAAGGAGTTAGTGAAACTGACATGAAAGCATTGCAGGAAACAAGGATCCTCACTTATTTCTGTTTTCCTTCTTTCCTTTCCTTAACAAATATTTCACCAAGGGGGACTGGAGAAGGCAAAACTGACTCTAGCCCCTTGAGTAGCCATTTTACCTGGCACTGATTTATTGCTGTGTCTGTAAAAGGAAGTTCTGTAAAGCAAATTGGAACAGTGGACGTGGACACCAATCACAGGCCTTTGGAATCTATCAAACTTCATTCAGTTTGTCTGAAAGTATATCACTGCTCAGGCAAAATGCTTTGTCACCAAGGTTCACGTGGCCTCACCAACTCTTTGACCAGGTCCTGATCTGTATTTACAGATAATGTGGACACACCATCACAGTCTGGAATGAGTTTCTGGGGTGATTGAGTAAGTACTTCACAACAAACTGGTTCTCTTTAATTCTTAGCTTGATGTAAGTGGCTGTGTAGAACTGCCCTTTGTGAAACCTTGATGAACCCTGGAGTGTCAGTGTTCTGCAATGTAAACTAATTAGACCCAAAGCCTAACTAATAATCATAATCATAAGCATGCTTTATTCATAGTCCACCCTATCTCCCCCAGGGGACTTAGGGTGGCTTATAACAAAATAAAACACAATGGCAATAATTTAACAAATCGAAAAGCATTAAATAAACAAGTCATAATACATTCTACACAATTAGACATACAGAGGTGGCCCTAGGTAATTTTCAATGGTAAGCAAACAGTATTTTGGCGCCCGCCCACCAATCACACACACACACACACACATATATAGGCATGGACAAATGTTGGCCCTCCAGGTATTTTGGACCTGCTTGGGAGGGAAAAGGCAGCGATAGCAAGGAAGGAAGGGGAATATATTCCCCTACTTTCCCCGCCATCGCTGCCTTCTCCTTTCTGAGCAGGTGCCAGAGAGGGAGAGAAACATGCCTCTCTTTTCTCCTGCTGCTTCTCTTCCTCTCTGGCTCCAGCATGAGAAGGAAAAGGCAGTGATAGCAAGCAAGGAAGGGAATACATTTCCCTCCTTTCCTCGCCATCACTGCCTTCTCCTTTCCGAGCAGGAGCTGGAGAGGGAGAGAAAAAGCAGGAGCAAAGGGAGGTGCGCTGAGGGTGGCGAGGAAGGCCCTGGTGGCAGCGGTGAGGAGGAGGCGAAGGAGGAGGAAGAAATAGCAGCAGCAAAAGCAGCACAAAGAGGGGAACCACCATGTTGCCACCACCTCCTCCGAGGACCTAAACAGCCCCCTCTTTCTCCGCCACCTCCTCTGCCTCTCCTTTGCCTCAGGAGGAGGAAGCACCTCTGCCCTCCTCCTCCTCTTCCTGGTGGACCATGTCTCCCAGCAGCAGTGCTTTCTCCTCCCGAGGCTAAGGCGAGGCAAAGGGGGAAGCCGGTTGGGCCCCCCGAGAAGGCGGTGGTGACATGGCGGCTCCCCTCTTTGCGCTGCTGCTGCTTCTTCTCAGTTGGGAGCAAGGCCACGGTGTGAAGTTCGGCTAACCACTGCTGTGCGAGCACAACTGGGGTATTTATGGAGGCGCCTCAAGAGCGCCCCTGGGCAAAATCAACTATACCGCAAATGCTTACTTTGCGTAATGGGTTGAGCCGCCCCTGTAGACATATAAATCCTTAAGACTCTTAAAATTTGACTAAAATTGATGGAGTTAAGATGAAGCAGATTAATGAAGGTATGTTCAACATATATATCTTGTAAGCTGCTATGAGTCCCCTTTGGGGTGAGAAGGGTGGCATATAAATGTAGTAAATAAATATAAATAAATAGATAAACAACTAGGTAGTGGTGTATATGAGGTGTAATTAGTCCTTTTCCTCTCCATAAGCTAAAGAGCATATATGTGTTTTTAAAAAGTTTTTAAGGAAAGACGGGAGGGGGCCATTTTAAATTCCTTAGGGAGGGAGTTCTAGAATCAGGGGGCAATCACAGAGATCTCTCTCGTCCCCACCAGCCATTCTTGAGATGGGGGTGGGAGCGAGAGGAGGGCCTCCTCCGTAGACCACAACACTGGTTTGTACATGGAGATGCGGTTTTTCAAATAGTCTGGGCCCCAACTCAATCCAGTATAAATCAGGGGTCCCTAAAGTAAGACCCGTGAGCCAGATGAGTCCTCTAAGGTCATTTCCCTGCCCTAGACTTTAGATTTAAAGTTGCCCCAAATCTGAAACAACTAGAAGGCATACAACAACAACAATGCTAGTTAACTTGACTCTCTCACCAGCCAAAAGCAGGCCTGTGCTTCCGATTGATATACCAATGTATAGGAATTTGTTCATGGTTTTTCAAACTATAGTCTGGTACCACCCCCACCCCCCGGCTGCCTCCCCAACAGTCTGGGGGACCATGAACTGGACCTTGGCTTAAAAAGCTTGAAGACACCTGGTATAATTCAATTCAAAGTGCTGGTTTTGACCTATAAAACCCTATACGGCTCCAGCCCAACGGACCTGTCCGAACGTATCTCCTTCTACGTCCCACCTAGGAATTTAAGATCTTCTGGAGGGGCCCTGCTCTCGGCCCTGCCCTTGTCACAAACGAGATTGGCGGGAACGAGGGACAGGGCCTTCTCGGTGTTGGCACCCCGCCTGTGGAATTCACTCCCCGGGGAAATTAGATCATCATCATCCCTTCTCTCTTTCATAAGGAAATTAAATACATGGATATGGGACCAGGCCTTTGGATAATCTGGGAGACTGAGAATGGACAATGACGACTAAAGGTTTGGAAACGGACTATGATAAGCGGAATGAATTTATTAATTACAAACTTGGCAAAATGATGGCCACCAGGCTGGCTTTTGATTGTATTTTTGTTGTATTAATGTAATGTTTTAACTGTTGTAATTTATTGTTACTATGTATTTTACTGTGTGAATTGTAGGCATCAACGTATGCCGGTTGGAAGCCGACCTGAGTCCCCCTTCGGGGGTTGAGAAGGGCGGGGTAGAAATACCCGAAATAAATAAATAAATAAATAAATATGTCCAAAGAATAACACATGACTATTAAATTCTGAACTAAGATAATAATCAGAAGTGGGTGAATCTGTGCCTCTGGCATCCAAGTTTGATTTTGCATATGTTGAGTACAATCTACTATATTGGCTGTACTTTGAAAGACTTGCATATAGCAAATACAATTTACAATAAATCATTTTCAGGAATCTAAATCCAGGAGTTAGCATAATCCTTATGTTTGCTAATAGAAATAAGTATTTTTCTCTCGCCTTACTGTAATAAGTTTGCGGACAACAGAGTGTTTGGCAATGAAGATTTTTTAAAACATCACAAGAGGAGGCATCACATTTTAATCTTTTTAAACATGTGCACAAAGAACATTTCATCAATCACATAAACTGAAGCAGTGGGAAAAATATTGATCACATGACAAAAAAGGATCACAGTAGGATTATCTTTGCTTCAGATGTGTTCTTGATTTTTACACTAACGTCAATAAAAAAGTCAACTGTCTTTGTAAATAGAATTTATTTTTAAAAACCAGCAATCACTGTGAAGACTTTACGAGGAAAGGGCATGGCGAGAAAAAGGAGTCTTGCAATAGAGCAAGAATAAAAGTGGCCATAAAAAAACAATTTATATTTTGGTTATGAACTTTGTCCTTGTGTTTTAATGAACTTTGAAAGAGATTTAAAGAGCCTGCATTTCCTTTAGATCCATAACTTTCTATGCAATAGCAAGCATGCAGGATGCTGTTTCATTTAATCTTGTCGCCTTTCCAAGGAGTGTGGGGAGAAAGTTTCCGAGGGATAGACTGCAATGCAGAAAATTCAGGATGCATCTACACGGTAGCATCAATGCAGTTTGACAGCATTTTAACTACCATGACTCAATGCTATGGAGTTGTAGTTTTAGAAAGTTTTTAATCTTCTGTGTCTCCAGAAACTACAAACCCTATGATTCCATAGCATCGAGCCATTGTAGTTAAAGTGGTGTGAAACTGTATTACTTCTACATTATAGATGTTCTTGCATAAATATATTCTGAGGGGAAGTCTAAAGGTTTTAATGCATTCTTATTGAAGAACAGAACCTCTTTTATACTTATTTTTAGAACTTCTTTACGTTTGGAACAATATACAGAAAGCGTCTTGGAACAATATGCAGAAAGACCTTAAGAAATGGAAATTTTTGAATTTATCCTTATTAGGAAGGATCACTCTCATAAAAATGAATGTTTTACCAAAGCTACTATTTTTATTCCAAAATATACCTATAATTAGAAACCAAACTCTTTTTAAAAAATGGAATAAAGAATTAATGAAATTTGTTTGGAATGGGAAAAGACCAAGAATTAAGTACTTGAACTTGATTGACAAAAAGACGAGAGGTGGGCTTGGCTTTCCCGACTTTAAAACTTATCACGAAGCATATGCTCTCTTGTGGGTTTGAGATTGGATGACCCTGGACAAGGATAAATGTTTGAATTTAGAAGGACATGACCTACGTGTAGGATAGCATGCCTTTCTTGGTATGATCAAGAAACAAAGGAAAAAAAATGGAAATCACTTTGTAAGAACATCTCTGTTAAGAACCTGGCTGAAATTATTATTATTATTATTATTATTATTATTATTATTAAACTTTATTTGTACCCCGCTAGCATCTCCCGAAGGACTCGATGCGGCTTACAAAGACCAAGGCCTCAATACACAACATAGCAATACAAAACCCAAGGCAAATTAAAAACAATTAAAGCAATATAACAACAAGCAGTAAACAATACACTAAGACACAATGAAACTGGGCCTGGCCAGAGTAATGGGTACAGGATTAAAAGTGCTGATGTGACAAGTGGAATATAAGGCTTATAGGGCAGCATGCGGCAATCTTAGTTTTAATAAAGTGCTTATGGGACTTGGTATTGGAGATTTCCTATTCTGGGAAGGCACATCGGAACAGCCAGGTCTTCAAGTTCTTTCTAAAGACTGCCAGGGTAGGGGCTATCTAAGATCTTTGGGGAGGGTGTTTCAGAGTCGGGGGGCCACCACAGAAAAGGCCCTGTCTTGTGTCCCCACCAAACGCACTTGCGACGCAGGCGGGATCACGAGCAGGGCCTCTCCAGATGACCGAAGTGAATGAGTGGGTTCGTAGATGGAGTTGCGGTCACGCAGGTAGGATGGTCCCAAACCGTTCAGGGCTTTGTAGGTAAGCACCTGCACCTTAAATTGGGCTTGGAAAATAAACGACAGCCAGTGGAGCTCCTTGAACAGGAGGGTTGACCTCTCTCTGTAAGGGGAGCCAGTTAACATCCTGGCTGCTGCTCGTTGGACCAGTTGGAGCTTCCGAGGCGTTTTCAAGGGCAGCCCCATGTAGAGCGCATTGCAGTAGTCCAATCTGGAGGTGAACAAGGCATGGACCACCCCGGCCAGATCCGCCTTCGTGAGGTACGGTCGCAGTTGGCGCACAAGTCTCAGTTGTGCGAAAGTCCTCCCAGACACCGCCGACGCCTGAGCCTCAAGCGTAAGCAATGAATCCAAGAGGACTCCCAAACTGCGGACCTGTGGTTTCAGGGGGAGTGTAACCCCATCCAGCACAGGTTGCCACCCTATACCCCGGTCAGGTTTACGATTGACCAGGAGGACCTCTGTCTTGTCGGGATTGATCTTCAGCTTGTTCCTCCTCATCCAGATAGACACAGAGGCCAGGCACTCGTCCAGCACCCGAGAGGCCTTATTATTTTTATAATAAGACACCGTTATGGGTATCCTCAATAGAGGCTCATCAAAGAAGATTATTAGGCTGGAGAGTATGGCCAACACATAGAGATATCTTAATAAGGAACACTACTGAGATTAAGGATTACCAACAAATAAAAGAAATAAATACAAATACCACATGGTTACATTATATGCAGATGAAAGAGCATTATAAACAAGATAATAAAATAGGTTTTGACTGGGAAGAAACATTATAGGACAAGATCCTGAAGATGAAAAAGAAAATAATTACAATGATCTACAATACATTACTAACTTGGTTGACAGAATGTGAACAGGTTAAATCATGTATGATCGAATGGGCAGAGAATATAAGAAGGCCGATTCAATTTAGAGAGTGGAAACAGATGTGGAACAAAAAACTAAAATATGTCTATGCAACAGATTTAAAAGAAAACTGGATAAAAATGTTCCACAGATGGTATACCACTATTAAAAAACTGGCTCTTATGTACAAAATTCTTCTGATAAATGCTGGAAAGGATGTCATCAGGTTGGTACCTTTACCACATGTGGTGGACTTGTAAAGAAATATCTAAGTATTGGTCGATGGTCCATGAGGAAACACAAAAAAAATTTGAAGGGAGTATTTAAAAAGAAACCAGAATATTATTTACTAAGTTTTACAGACTTGGAATTACAGTTGAATGAAAATGAGGACAAATTATTTACATTTTTGATGACTGCGGCAAGAATAATATTAGCAAAATTTTGAAAACAGGACACTATTCCAACCTTGGATGAATGGTTGGAAAAAATCAGAGAAATAAGAGAAATGGATGAACTAACTTTTTTCTTGAAAAAGAATACCAGGAATCCGATAAAGAGAACGGATTGGGTTCTCTTTATTGATTATGATAAAGAAAGAAGAGAATAAGAGGAAATGGGTTGTTGTTTTTTTAAAAAAGGATAATTAATGGGACTAAGAACCTGAAGGTGAGATGGAAGTCTATATATATATATATACTAGCTGTGCCCTGCCACGCGTTGCTGTGGCCTATAGTAAAACTTATCAAAGTTGAGGTAGATATCTGGACTATTATGAAAGAGAGGTCCCTACCTATTCCTTCTCCCTTTTCCTCCCCCTTTCTCTACTTTCTTCCTTCTCTACCTCTTTCTTTCTTTCCTTCTTTCACTACTTGGTTTCATCCTTCTCTCTTTCCTTCATTCCCTCCCCCTTTCTTCCTTTGCCTTTCTTCCCTCCCTGTTTGCTTCCTTCTTTCTCTTTTTATTTCATTTTATTTCACCACCATCATAACAATAACAATAATGCAATGCATTGCCTCTGGGACCTGACACCACTCCCATTCCCCCTAAAAGGGTCTCATAGGAACAATAGCATAATAATAATAATAATAATAATAATAATAATAATAGAAATAACAACCTTTACCCGCCACGTGTTGCTGTGGTCAATCTTCCCTCTTTCTCTCCTTCTTTCCCTCCCTCCCTCCTTCCTTCCTTCCTTCCCATCTTTCCTTCTCCTCTTCTTTCTCTATCTCTTTCCTTCCTTCCCCCTTTTTCTTTCTCTTCTGCTGTCTCTCTTTTCTTTCCTTCCATCTTTCCTTTTCTTTCCTTTTCTTCTTCCTCTAACTTTCCTTCCTTCCCCCTTTTTCTTTACCTCCCTTTGTCTTTCTTCCTTCTTTCCTTCCTTCCTGTCTTTCCTAGATTTTGACAGGGCGGGAAGGGGTGGGGTGGGGTTTGGAGGTGGCCTGAAGTAAAAGGAGGTAAGATTGGGGCAGGGGAGTGATGGAGCATGGGGTTGCGTGTGTGTTTGTACCTTGTGGGTTGTGTTATGGGCACGGGGATTTTGGTTAAGTTTCGTTGGGGGATTTTTGAGTTTTGTTGTTTTGCCGTTTTGTGAGTGTGTTGTTGTGTTGTTTTTCATTTTGAGTAGATATGTTTGTACCTTGTGGGTTGTGTTATGGGCACAGGGATTTTGGTTAAGTTTCGTTGGGGGATTTTTGAGTTTTCTTGTTTTGCCGTTTTGTGAGTGTGTTGTTGTGTTGTTTTTCATTTTGAGTAGATATGTTTGTACCTTTTGGGTTGTGTTATGGGCATGGGAATTTTGGTTAAGTTTCGTTGGGGGGGTTTTGAGTTTTGTTTCCTCGTTGGATGCCCCTAACAAATTTATATATATAGATATAGATATAGATATAGATATAGATATAGATATATTAGGCTTGGGCAATCCATGGTTCTAAATGGTTCTAAAGTACTTACAAAACTAAAGTTCTGGTGGTGAAAATTTCAGAACTCTAACAAAACTTTCAAAATTTAATTATTATTTCATTATTGGTGATTTTAATGACAGAACCAATTAGGAACTGCCATTTATTATGAAATTTTGAGAGTTTTGTTAGAGTTCTGAAATTTTCACTACCATAACTTTAGTTTTGTAAGTGCTTTAGAACCATGGATTGCCCAAGCCTAATATATATATATAGTCTTTTTTTTCTTTTTTTCTTTTTTGTGAGGTGTGTTTTTTGTGGTTTTTTTCTGGGTTTTTTTCTCTGTTTTTTTTTTTTACTGTTGGTTGGGAGTGGGCGTCAATCTATCTATCTTTCCTACTTTACTATCTTCTTTCAAATATCCCCCCTCTTTCCATGTAATTTTAGAAAACTTTAATAAAAATCATTTTTTTAAAAAGAAGTTCTTTAACTCTTTTAGTAGTACCTGTATCACCTTTCAGGTCATTTCCTTTACGACTTTAAAAATCTAATTGAAAAGTTTATATAGACGTAATCAGACAGAGTGATCTTAAACAATAGTGCTTTAAATCCCACCATACGGATATTTTTTTGTTATCTATTGCTTGGGAAAGCACATAGAAAACATCATAGCAGATTATGTTCTTGGAATTAAAAGAGGGGCAGTAGGAAGACATCGGAATCAGATATAAGCAGATATGGCAATATAAGGCAGTAAAATATAAAATTCTAAACAACACTTCAATATAGCTTGCTTTCCTTATCTATTTATACCAACCCAGTATATGATACATCAATAGACAGAAAGAAGATGAATGGATGAATACATAGCAATATAGCTATAGATAGCACAGACACTGTGCTTGTATTTATATACTCATAAACATATATTGATATTTAAAGTGTATTCTGATATTCATTGGCCCATAACACTGTACTTTCCAAGTTTTGTCTTGATAAAACAGTCTTTGGTGATGATTCTTAATTATTTTGAAGGTTCAGTTATTCCAGAAGGCAGGGAAAGCTAAATATAGAACAACAACACATTCACTTTTTATATTTTATTCTACCCTACTTTCAAGGTTTGACTTTGACAGTTTGCAAAGACTTCTCTGTGTTGTGGTTTTCATTTTGCAACCCTTGTGAAAGCTTTCATTCATCTACCAGACCCAATTCAAGGTGCAGGTTCTTACCTACAAAGCCCTGAACGGTTTGGGACTGCCTACCTACATGACCGCATCTCCATATACGAACCCACGCAATCCCTTCGATCATCCGGAGAGGCCCTGCTCTCGATCCCACTAGCCTCCCAGGTGCGATTGGTGGGGACGAGAGAGAGGGCCTTTTCGGTGGTGGCCCCTCGACTTTCAAACTCACTCCCTAAAGACATCAGACAGGCCCCAACCCTGGCAGTCTTCAGGAAGTGCTTGAAGACGTGGTTGTTCCAGTGCACCTTCCCAGAATAATGATCCCATAGCACTTTGTCCTCCAAAGCACTTTACATTTCTTTAGGTCTGCTTGTATGCCCACACCACTATCACCTTCTCGTTCATGTCCCAGCATCACTTCCCATTTTAATTTTACATTTGGCCTTCCCACTGTTTTTAATTGTGTGTTGTCTTATTGATAATGTTGTATATTTTATTGTCTATGTTTTTTTTAAATTTTAATTACTTGTGTTGTTGTTTTATTGCTTGTATTGTTGTATTTGGGCTCGGCCTCATGTAAGCCGCATCGAGTCCCCTGGGGAGATGGTAGTGGGGTACAAATAAAGTGTTGTTATTATTATTATTATTATTATTATTATTATTATTATTATTATTAGCCAGAGATACCACAAGATGGTAAGAAAAAAAGAGTTTCAAATTGGGGAAAATCAATAACTCCTCTTTTTTTTTTTACTGTCTTGTGGTGTCTCCGGCTATTCTACCTTTGGGTTGGTATAAATAGATACCAACCCAGCTTATTGTTTGACATAATTGAATATTTATTAATTATTTTATTTACAGCATTTATATTCCGCCCTTCTCACCTTGCAGGGGACTCAGGGCGGATTACAGTGTACACATATATGGCAAACATTCAATGCGAATTAGACATACAACATATATAGACATACACAGAGGCTATTTAACTTTTTCTGGCCACTAGGCAAGCTGTCACTTTCATTGTCCATCTGCGACACTGATGAAGTACTTCCGCATTCCCTGCATGCTTTCCTGGAGTGCTTTTTGCTGGAGTCTTTTTATGGCCTCATAAATTAGTTAATTAGCCTCCCCACACCTAGTTGGTACCTAATTTTCCTACTTGACAGATGCAACTGTCTTTCGGGTTGCAAAGATCGACTACAAGCTACACTAATAACTAGTTAGCACTGAGAAACAAAAGATTATTACAACTAGAAGGTGCTGGTTTTAAATCTAGGATAGATGCCTCTGTTTAGTATGAGAAAATAAAAGCATATTCAAGTTTTAACACTCACTTCGTAAGGAGATCATTATTGTGAACGTGGAATAAATATAAGAATAGGTTCATTTTAAAATGTCATTATGGTGTTTTCCATATAAAGTTTTTTTAGAAGAGAGATTTCTATTGTACTCAGAGAACAGAATAGCTTTATTGTCACTGTATTATTGCACAAATAAATTAAGTGTTTTCCCAGCACACATCACAAAACAACACACCTATCCCTCCACACTCCACACCACTGCACAGCCAGGGGCATAGATTTGGGCCGGGGGGGGGGGGGATAAGGGTTGATCCTTCCCCCCTTGAAATGGCTCAGGTTTTAAAAAAACTCGTTTACTTATTAATTTTAACTGGTTAATCGATTCATGTGAAAATCGGGGTTTCTTTAACCCAACACATTTCTTGAGGGGGGTGGTGGAACATGTAATACACACACCCCAGCTATTGGGCTGCCTAATGCCTCATCAATGTGAAACCATGGAGTTCAATATAGTTACAGAGGATGATGCAAATCTTTATTACGACTACCTTCCATCTACTTCCAAGTATATGAAAATCTATGTCTTTGTTGTGAAAGATTATGTGGATCCAAAACAGGTCTCCACAGTCACTTACAAACCCACTGCTAAGACTCTACTCTTGGAAAACAATCATACTCAACCATTAAGTGATTGCTTATGACAAGTACATATCACAGACTGATAGCTGATTTGACCTACATGGAAATTCTGGAAACACAAACACTCAGCCCACTACATAGAGGCCCAGTTACACAGCTGTATATTCAAGGGGTTCTGCAGCTTCAACTAGAACTAACAATCTGTTTCTCCCTCTTGAAGCACCCGCTATACTAAAAAAAAATGTGTTCTAGTGGGCAAGGAAAGCTTCTCTAGCAGACTTTTGGCATAACAAAAGGAGAGCATTAGGAGCAAGAGGTAGGGAAATTTCCAACATAGGTCTTGGATCAACTCACCCACAACCAACCACTGCATTTTAATACAGTTTAATTAAGGGGAGCATCTGGATCAGAAAGCTATCAGCAAGAAAATTAATACAGCATAACAGATCGGACTAACATTTGGTTCTATTAGCATTTTCCACATATAGTAAATACTCTGTGTTTTATGTATTGTGGAAGGCTTTCATGGCCGGAATCACTGGGTTGTTGTAGGTTTTTTCAGGCTGTATGGCCATGGCCTAGAGGCATTCTCTCCTGACGTTTCGCCTGCATCTATGGTAAGCATCCTCAGAGGTAGTGAGGTAGAGAGAGTTTATATATCTGTGGAATGACCAGGGTGGGACAAAGGACTCTTGTCTGCTGGAGCTAGGTCTGAATGTTTCAACTGACCACCTTAATTAGCATACAATGGGCTAACTGTGCCTAGAGTAAACTTTTGTTGAGAGGTGATGTCCTTGTTTGTTTCCTCTCTGTTGTTGTGCTGTTGTAATTTTAGAGTTTTTTAATACTGGTAGCCAGATTTTGTTCATTTTCATGGTTTCCTCCTTTCAATTAAAGCCTTGGCAGACCGTGCAAAAAGAATCTGCAAACCCCACCTCCTTCAACATGAACTGAACCACCTCAACTGGGCTCTCCAGGCCAATGGAGATTCCACCTCAGACATCAGAAGAGCTGCAAGACCGAGAACAAGCCACGAGAATAAAGACGAAGATCCACCCAGAGGAAAAGTGTTCTTGCCATACATCAAGGGAACCACTGACCGCATAGGGAAGCTGATGAGGAAACACAACATACAAACTATCTACAGACCCACCAACAAAATCCAACAAATGCTATGTTCAGCAAAGGACAAGAGGGATCCTCTCACTTCTGCAGGAGTCTACCATGTACCATGCAGCTGTGGATAAGTCTACATAGGGACCACCAAGCGCAGCATTGCCCAAACACGAATCAAGGAACATGAAAGGTGTGAAGTAAAAGTTTGTGCTAAAACCTGAGGAAGTTTTACCTCAGGAACAGCTCTAATACTCCATTATTTTAAGCCAGTATTCTAGTAATGTGTGATTTTGTGAGGTAAAAGTTTGCGTCAAAACATTTCTGAGGAAGTTTTACGTCAGGAACAGCTCTAATACTCCATTATTTTAAGCCACTGTTCTAGTAATGGCTCCCCGTCAGGGAATCGAACCCCGGTCTCCCTGCAGACTACTTCAACCAGAGAAGTCAGCCATAGCAGAGCACCTAATGAACCAACCTGGACACAGCTTATTATTTGAAGAACACAGAAATGCTGGACCACTCTCACAACCACCATCTCAGACTACACAGAGAAGCCATTGAAATCCAAAAGCATATGGACAATTTCAACAGAAAGGAGGAAACCATGAAAATGAACTAAATCTGGCTACCTATATTAAAAAAAACCCTAAATTTACAACAGCTCAACAACAGAGAGGAAACAAACAAGGACATCTAATCACCTCTCAACAAAAGTTTGCTCTAGGCAATGTCAGGCTATTATATGCTAATGAAGATGGTCAGTTGAAACATTCACATCTAGCTCCAGCAGACAAGAGTCCTTTGTCTCACCCTGGTCATTCCACAGATATATAAACCCTTTTTCCTAGTTCCAACAGACCTCACTACCTCTGAGGATGCTTGCCATAGATGCAGGCGAAACGTCAGGAGAGAATGCCTCTAGGCCATGGCCATATAGCCTGAAAAAACCTACAACCCACTCTGTGTTTTTTAAATGATCACAATAATAAAATGCACTGTCAAAGGAAAATATATTTCAAAACATGTATTAAGAAAAAAAATGAAAAATTTAATGGTACCTTTTTTGGGAAACAAATCCACTATTTTCTCTTTCTGCAGTAATTTGCAACCTTTTAAAAAGTAAATTGCATATACTTTTTGCCTATGGCATGAAAAGTATATGCAAAAACAGCACGATATGTATAGGGGCTGATTCATGCATCCCATTCATAAAATACACACAGCATAAATGGCTGCTGACTCATTTCTTTTCAGGGGCCTTAGATGAACAGCTTCCTCCCTATTTGCTTATTCACTCAGGCAGAGGAAGGAGTGGGAAAATATTGTATGATGAAGAAACTGCTACTTCCTCTGTCTTTTGAGAGGCAGTTAGGAAGGGGTCAAAGCCCAGTAAGAGACAGGAATAGTGAAAATCAGAGCATAGTTGAATGAGTGAGCAGAAGAGATAATTTTCTGCCGCCATCCTGTTATTAATTTAAACTCTGCTAAAATTGCGGGCTTGGGGACCGGAGTGTCTAGCTTCCCAGAAGGCCGAATGAGACACAGACATGTTGACGGTAAAATCAGAGGTTTATTCTCAATGGCCAGAGAGGATGTTAGCAGAGAAAGCACTCCAAACAACTGACATACTCTAATTGCAAATATAGAGCATTTTTATTTAATTCTGAAAGCTATTGAAGAAACGTGCACAAGCTTCTGATTAGTTTGAAAACTGTCCAGTTAGGATCCCAGAGTGGCTCAGGACTCCATCCAACGTCATCAATGGTTGGTCCTTTATAATGGCAGGAAATGTGATAAACTGTCATTGGATCATTTGAAGTGTCAATTCATTTATTGATTCACTTAGGAAAGGGCACAATTGAGAAGTAATGTATTTTGTCTAATGATAATCAGCTGGGATTGGTCCCCATGTCTTCAGCTCTGGTGTGGGCAATGGTGTGAGGCTTGATAGACAATAGGTGTTGGCCCCGGCCCAAATTACCTGTCCGAACCCATCTCCCCCTATGAACCATCACGAAGATTAAGATCCTCCGGGGAGGCCCTGCTTTCCGTCCCACCATTGTCACAGGCACGATTGGTGGGGATGAGAGACAGGGCCTTCTTGGAGATTGCTCCCCGGCTATTATTATTATTATTATTATTATTATTATTATTATCTTTATTTGTACCCCGCTAACATCTCCCGAAGGACTCGGTGTGGCTTACAAAGGCCAAGGCCCTCAATAAAAACAACAGCACAACAAATATAACAATAAAACTCATAAAGCAAACCAATAAACATTAAAAGCAATAACAATAAAACATTAAAAACAATACATCATAACACATTTAAAACGAGGGCCGGGCCAAATGTAATGACTAAAATTAAAAGTGCTGGACATTACAGGTGAAATGTAAGGATTTTAGGGTAGGTGTGATGTCCAGGCAATCTTAAATCTCTAGAAAAGTGTGTTTGGGACATGATGCTGGGAGTTTCCTATTCTGGGAAGGCACACTGGAACAGCCAGGTCTTCAAGCTCTTCCTAAAGACTGCCAACATTGGGGCTTGTCTGATGTCCTTGGGGAGAGAGTTCCAGAGGTGGGGGGCTACCACAGAGAAGGCCCTGTCCCTCGTCCCCACCAAACGTGCTTGCGATGCAGGTGGGATTGTGAGCACGGCCTCTCCAGATGAACGGAGGGATTGTGTGGGTTCATATATGGAGATGCGGTCACACTATGGAACTCCCTTCCTGGTGAGATCAGGTCGGCCCCCTCCCTCCTGTCCTTTAGAAGGATGGTCAAAACTTGGCTGTAGGACCAAGCTTTCGGGTCAGGGCAATGAAGTGGCAGTGGGAAAGATGACAGGGCCAACTGAATTTGATGTGGATGGCTAGGATGGTTTTAAATTGTATATTTTAATATTTTGACAAATGTTTTTTAATGTTTATGTATTGTATGTGAATCTGTGTCCCGGCATTGAATGTTTGCCGTGTATATGCTGTGCTCCGCCCTAAGTCCCCTTCGGGGTGAGAAGGGCGGAATATAAATGTTTTAAATGAATAAATAATAAATAAATCAAAAGGTCTCTCAATAGGAGTCCAATACAGAGACCTGGGAAAGAGAGTGTTTACAGGCTAGCCCAGATCATATCACATAAACCATGAAAAGGAACTTAAAGATTGGTGCAAATTTATTGTGTGCCTCCCTCCCCTTCTTCCCAGTTCATTGTGTGAGGATTGCCATAATTTCCTCTGGGTGAAGGCAAGATGAGGTACCATTCTGGGGAATTTCATAGAAAGGTTACTGTAGACCAGGGGTCCTCAAACTTTTTAAACAGAGGGCCAGATCACAGTCCCTCAAACTGTTGGAGGGCTGGATTATAATTTGAAAAAAGCATGAATGAATTCCTATGCACACTGCACATATCTTATTTGTAGTGCAAAAAACACTTTGAGACAATACAATAATACAAAAATGAAGAACAATTGTAACAAGTAGAAACTTATTAGTATTTCAATGGGAAGTGTGGGCCTGCTTTTGGCTAATGAGATAGGATTGTTGTGATTGTTGTTGTTGTTGTTGTTGTTGTGTGCTTTCAAGTCATTTCAGACTTAAGTTGACACTGAGTGAGGGCCGGGTAAATGACCTTGGAGAGCCGTATCTGGCCCTCAGTCCTTTGTTTGAGGACCCCTGCTCTAAAGGATGGAGGGGGAGGGATTTCCTTTTGAATGTGGATAAGTGAAACTGTGGATATTGAATCCATGGATAAGGGGAACTTAATTTTATTTTATTATTATTTAGTTATAGAATAATACTTTTATTGTTATTTATTAATTAATATAAAATAACTAAATAATTGTTGCACTCCAGGACAGGAAAAACCCTCTGACTGTAAGCACCACACCACTGATTGGAAATCAATCCTTTTACTGAAGATAATTAAAAAGCAGTAGGTAAAAAGCACTTTAAAGAAATAGGTAAATCCAATTAGGTAAGAAGATAAGCACAAGCAAAAGTAGTCCAGGGTAAAGTTTAGCAAACTTAACCATGTGGTCAACTATATTTCCCAATGGAGTCACATTTCATCATTCAAAATTTTGGTGTCTAATTTTCAATGACAATCCCATACTTGCCTATGCATTTGTCTCAGTGGTGGCCTGGAGGTTGACTCTTTCAACCATTCTTGTGTGACCTGTTCCTCTTTTTTTTGGGGGGGGGGGGGCAGGGGCGGCTCAACTCATTACGCCAAGTAAGCATTCTCAGTAGAGTTGATTTTGCCCAGGGGCGCTCTTGAGGCGCTCTTGGGGGAAAATAGACCTTGACATATGCGAGTTGTAGTTACTGGGATGTATAGTTCACCTACAATCAAAGAGCATTCTGAACTCCACCAATGATGGAATTGAACCAGATATGGCACACAGAACTCCCACGACGAACAGAAAATATATATCAGTGATTGGTTGGGGGCGCCAAAATACTGTTTGCTTACTGTTCAAAATTACCTAGGGCCACCTCGGGGGGGGGGGGGGGTTAAAATTTTAATTCCAGCCAAAATGACAGAGTTTCCTGCTATACTGAAATGAAATCAAACATTGGGACTAAGATATAGAACCATATCCTTAATTTAAAGCGCAATCCGGGATCATTATAAAATTAAGACACAATGATCTCTGTAGTCACCAGCTATTTACAATTCTGGTTTTGTAATGCAAAGAAACAAGCAATTCAGACACTAGTGATTTGTATTCTATAAGTTGCAGTGATGATAAGCAAGGGGTAAATATACTGTGGAATGAGAAACAGCATACATCTATCTTATCTGGGGATTCAGGCAGGTGAAGGCTATCCTAATCTATCCTCATGAAAATGGATCTAAGTGTAGAAATGGTTAAAGAAAGAGGCATGCTTCTAATGAACAAAAGACTTTGTTTGCAACCACCAAAGACCACCAAACAAATGCATGCATTGCATGTATAAATACATGTAATCCAAAGCACTTTACATTTCTTTAGGTCTGCTCGTATGCCCTTCCACAAACACCACTATTTCCTTTTCGTCTATGTCCCAACATTATTTCCAGTTTTAACTTTACTGTTTTTAATTTAGTGTTGTCTTATTGATAATGTTGTATATTTTTATTGTCTATGTTTTTTTTATTTTTAATTGCTTGTATTGTTGCTTATTACCTGTATTGTTGTATTTGTGCTCGGCCTCATGTAAGACACACCAAGTCCCTTGGGGAGATGGTGTTGTTGTTCATTCGTTCAGTCGTCTCCGACTCTTCGTGACCTCATGGACCAGCCCACGCCAGAGCTCCCTGTCGGCCGTCACCACCCCCAGCTCCTTCAAGGTCAGTCCAGTCACTTCAAGGATGCCATCCATCCCTCTTGCCCTTGGTCGGCCCCTCTTTCTTTTGCCTTCCATTTTCCCCAGCATAATTGTCTTCTCATAAAATCATAGAATCATAGAATCAAAGAGTTGGAAGAGACCTCATGGGCCATCCAGTCCAACCCCCTGCCAAGAAGCAGGAATATTGCATTCAAATCACCCCTGACAGATGGCCATCCAGCCTCTGTTTAAAAGCTTCCAAAGAAGGAGCCTCCACCAAACTCCAGGGCAGAGAGTTCCACTGCTGAACGGCTCTCACAGTCAGGAAGTTCTTCTTCATGTTCAGATGGAATCTCCTCTCTTGTAGTTTGAAGCCATTGTTCCGCGTCCTAGTCTCCAGGGAAGCAGAAAACAAGCTTGCTCCCTCCTCCCTGTGGCTTCCTCTCACATATTTATACATGGCTATCCTATCTCCTCTCAGCCTTCTCTTCTTCAGGCTAAACATGCCCAGTTCCCTAAGCTGCTCCTCATAGGCCTTGTTCTCCAGACCCTTTATCATTTTAGTCGCCCTCCTCTGGACACATTCCAGCTTGTCAATATCTCTCTTGAATTGTGGTGCCCAGAATTCTCTAGGCTTTGCTGTCTCCTCATGATGTGGCCAAAGTACTTCAACTTTGTGTCTAGTATCCTTCCCTCCAATGAGCAGTCGGGCTTTATTTCCTGGAGGATGGACTGGTTGGATCTTCTCGCAGTCCAAGGCACTCTCAGAACTTTCCTCCAACACCACAGTTCAAAAGCATCTATCTTCCTTCGCTCAGCCTTCCCTAAGGTCCAGCTCTCACATCCATAGGTTACTACAGGGAATACCATGGCTTTGACTATGCGGATCTTTGTTGCCAGTCTGATGTCTCTGCTCTTTACTATTTTATCGAGATTGGACATTGCTCTCCTCCCAAGAAGTTAGTGTCTTCTGATTTCCTGGCCACAGTCTGCATCTGCAGTAATCTTTGCGTCTAGAAATACAAAGTCTGTCACGGCCTCCACATTTTCTCCCTCTATTTTCCAGTTGTCAATAATTCTTGTTGCCATAATCTTGGTTTTTTTTTTTATGTTTAGTTGCAACCCAGCTTTTGCACTTTCTTCTTTCACCTTGATTAGAAGGCTCCGCAGCTCCTCCTCGCTTTCGGCCATCAGAGTGGTGTCATCTGCATATCTGAGGTTGTTAATGTTTCTTCCAGCAATTTTCACCCCAGCTTTGCATTCATCAAGCGGGGAGATGGTAGCGGGGTACAAATAAAGTGTTATTATTATTATTATTATTATTATTATTTATCATATACTAGTTGCAGCTGGTGAAAAATTAGAGTAGGAAAAATAAATCAAAGTGATGTCCTTCTGCAACAAAAGTAAAAGAGAAGAAAGAAAAGAAAAGGGGAGAAAAAGCTAAATGTATCTGAACGTCTCTCATGCAAAACTTTACTTACAATACTGCAGAAACATGCTGCCAGGCAAGTTATGTGAAAGGCAAGATACCATACGAGGGATCCTTAACCGGGTTAAGTTTATTCTGTTAACAAATAGGGTATTGATCGCCTGTTTGTGCACATTATGCAGAGTTTGATTTTTTCCCCAACACTCCTTCAGGCAATGAAAAAATGGTAAGGGGTTGTATGGGCTTGCCTGACAGTATATATATTCCAAACAAATAATGGAGGGGGCACAGAAAGGAACAAGTGCCTCCAAGCTAGTGGGATTCTTTTTTCAGTGTCTACTGGATATTTAATGATCTCTGTATTTCACTTTCTACACTAATCACTACTACATACATTCAATTTTTTAAAAAATACATGCAGCCTATCTGGTACTCTCTCAACACCTTATGCATGAAACATACATATACTAGATCTACTGAATCAATGGGATTTACATAAATGTTGACTTGCCCTTCAGCAACTGATTTAAAGGGTATACACACTAGCAGGGACTAGTAATTGAATTTATGCCCCACAATCCCCCCCTCCATGCTTATTTTTTATTTTAAAAAACTAGTAAAGTTGAAATCACAAACATATTTTGACTAGCTGTCCCCTGCCATGCGTTGCTGTGGCCCAGTCTTTTGATCTGGAAAATAAAGTAACAAGAAAGTGTTGGTTTCTAATATATGTCATTTCTTTCTGCTTGTGGATAAACAGCATTTCTTGCTGTTTCTTTGTCAGTGTTGATGTGGAGAGTGTCTGGTTTGCCTACTCTGGAACATGCAAGCTGTCATTGTCCTTCTGTAAGAGTCCCTTTCAAATCTATGATACTATATCTCTCTCTGTGTGAATCATATCTATCTATCTATCTATCTATCTATCTATCTATCGTCTATCTATCTATCTATCTATCTATCTATCTATCTATCTATCTATCTATCCATCCATCCATCCATCCATCCATCCATCCATCCATCTATCTATCTATCTATCTATCTATCTATATCTATGTCTGGATGGCTCTTTGTCAGGAGGACTTTGAATACGTTTTTTTGCCCTGAAGAAGGGAGTTGGATTGTGTGGCCTTAAGTATTTTCTGTTGGTCATGTGAGTTCAGTGTGGGAAGTTTGCCCCGATTCTGTCGTTCGTGGGGTTCAGAATGCTCTTTGATTTTAGGTGAACTGTGAATCCCAGTGACTACAACTCCCAAATGTCAAGGTCTATTTCCCCCAAACCCCATCTGTGTTCATATTTGGGCATATTGGGTGCTTGTGCCAAGTTTGGTCCAGATCCATCATTATTTGACTACAACTCCCAAACTCAATATCAATGCCCACCAAAACCCTTCCAGTATTTTCTGTTGGTCATGGGAGTTCTGTGTGCCACGTTTGGTTCAATTCCATTGTTGATGGGGTTCAGAATGCTCTTTGATTGTAGGTGAACTATAAACCCCAGCAACTACAACTCCCAAATGTCAAGGTCTATTCCCCCCAAAATCTTTTTTTTTTTTGAGTGATGGTCACTCCTTGTGTTGTGAGACATTCTGTTGCCAAATTTGGTGTGATTTCGTTCATTGGTTCTTTTGTTTCTAAGGTACTCATTATGTACAGAGCATTTATATATATATATATATATATATATATAGAGAGAGAGAGAGAGAGAGAGAGAGAGAGAGAGAGAGAGAGAGAGATTATGGTTCCAAGCAGGATTTTAACCAATAATTTTGTTATTATTTGTTTTCTTTCCTTTGCTGCATGTTAGAAATGGAATGTCAGTTCCTGAGATATATTATTTGGTTTATTTATTTACTTTATTTATTTACTTTATTTTTATCCCACTTTTCTCCTGATATAGAGACTTAAGGTGACTCTATGGATCATGCATGGCCACCTTCACTTCCTGGGACCTGTTTTTTGACAGGAGGGCAGTGGGTTAAACCCCTGTGCTGGCAGGAAGGTAGAAAGTCACCTGCCACTGCC
Source organism: Anolis sagrei (assembly GCF_037176765.1). NCBI lineage: Eukaryota > Metazoa > Chordata > Lepidosauria > Squamata > Anolidae > Anolis > Anolis sagrei. Next base: position 158,609,936 of record NC_090021.1, read on the forward strand.
AGAAGGGACAGAGAGTTTAATCTATGCTGATGATCATGCCATTACTGCTCAAGCAGGGAGCTTTGAGATGGTAGAGCAGAAGCTTTCCGAAGCTCTAGGTGCTCTTACTGCCTATTACAGGGAAAACCAGCTGATCCCCAACCCATCTAAAACACAGACATGTGCCTTTCACCTTAAGAACAGACAAGCATCCCGAGCTCTGAAGATCACCTGGGAAGGAATCCCACTGGAGCATTGCAGTGCACCCAAATACCTGGGAGTCACTCTGGACCGTGGTCTTACCTACAAGAAGCACTGCCTGAACATCAAGCAAAAAGTGGGTGCTAGAAACAATATCATACGAAAGCTGACTGGCACAACCTGGGGATCACAACCAGATACAGTGAAGACATCTGCCCTTGCGCTTTGCTACTCTGCTGCTGATATGCATGTCCAGTGTGGAACACATCTCACCACACTAAAACAGTAGATGTGGCTCTTAATGAGACATGCCGCATTATCACGGGGTGCCTGCGCCCTACCCCACTGGAGAAATTACACTGCTTAGCCGATATTACACCACCTGACATCTGACGGGAAGTAGCAGCCAATAGTGAAAGGACCAAGGCAGAGACATTCCCAGCTCATCTCCTGTTTGGGTATCAGCCAGCACGTCAACGACTTAAATCTAGACATAGTTTTCTAAGATCTACAGAGACACTCGCTGGAACACCTCAGCAAGTGAGAGTCCAAAAGTGGCAGGCTCAAACCCAGAACCTCAACCAATGGCTGATACCAAATGAGAGACTCCTCCCTGGGCACACAGAGGACTGGGCGACTTGGAAGGTGCTGAACAGACTGCGCTCTGGCACCACGAGATGCAGAGCCAACCTTCAGAAATGGGGCTACGAAGTGGAATCCACGACATGCAAGTGCTGAGAGGAGCAAACCACAGACCACCTGCTGCAATGCAACCTGAGCCCTGCCACATGCACAATGGAGGACCTTCTTGCAGCAACACCAGAAGCACTCCAAGTGGCCAGATACTGGTCAAAGGACATTTAATCAACTACCAAACTCACACATTTTGTATTTTGTCTGTTTGTTTGCTTTGTTCTGTTAGAAATGTAATATAATTGACTGGTTGCCCTGACACGACAAATAAATAAAATAAAACCTGTCATTGACTTCATTACTGGTTTACTAAATTGCATTTGACCTAAATCCTTAACGTATTAGAGATGGACTCTAAAGTACAAAAATATGGATGATAACAGCAATGCAATGCCCTTCATTTTGTCTCCCTCTCTCCTTCTTTCTTGAGATTTAGCGAGATCATAAAATTGTCAAACAAGGTTTCCCTTCATTATTTGCATTTCATTCACAATACAGCCTCTCGCTTCTTCTTGCATACTTCAGTCAAGGAGAAAATTAAGCAAGTTGTTAATGGCACTTCTGATCGCACAAGTTCAGATGCAGTTTAATCTTGATAGCGACTCTTTTCACAGGCATTTTAAATAGCATTTCCAGCCTGTGTTCAAAAATACAATTGGGATGTGAGCCTGTGGGTTTTTAAGCCTCATAATAAATGCAGTTGCAAATGCTGTTCACTTGGTGGGTAATGAAAATTCCTTAGGCCTCGGACGATCTATTATATACCAAGAACCAACAGGCCATCTGGCTTCCAGGTGAAACCATTCAATTTATGTCAAGGAACACTCGTGAGGAATAATAAAATCACTATTTTTTACAAATCAACTTGTCATTTTGCACCAGCCTTCAGAACATGACAAAAAGAAAGAAAGGTGGAGGAAATGCATAAAGAATCAATATTTTGGCTGAATTAATCTATCTGTTGAAAGAAAACAGACTACAAAAATATAAAAACAACACAATTTACCTAAACACTAGGGTCAGCAGTCACAATTTATATCACCTACCATATTTGTCAGATGATACAATGATGTAGACCAGTGTTTCTCAACCTAGGGGTCGGGACCCCCCTGGGGGTCGCGAGGGAGTATCAGAGAGGTCGCCAAAGACCATCGGAAAACATAGTATTTTCTGTTGGTCATGGGGGTTCTGTGTGGGAAGTTTGGCCCAATTCTATTCTTGATGGAGAATAGAATACTCTGATTGGAGGTAAACTATAAATCCCAAAAACTACAACTCCCAAATGTCAAGGTCTATATTCCCCAAACTCCACCAGTGTTCACATTTGGGCATATTGAGTATTTGTGCCAAGTTTGGTCCAAATCCATCATTGTTTGAGTCCACAGTGCTTTCTGAATGTAGGTGAACTACAACTCCAAAACTCAAGGTTAAGGCCCAGCAAACCCTTCCCATATTTTCTGTTGGTCATGGGAGGTCTGTGTTCCAAATTTGGTTCAATTCCATTGTTGGTGGATTTCAGAATGCTCTTTGATTGGAGGTGAACTATAAATCCCAGCAACTACAACTCCCAAATGACAAAATCAATCCTCTCCACAACTCCACCAGTATTCAGATTTGGTTGTATTATTGGATATTTGTGCCCAGTTTGGTCCAGTGAATGCAAATATATCCTTCATATCAGATGTTTACATTACGATTCCTAATAAGAGCACAATTACAGTTGTGAAGTCGCAACGAAAATAATGTGATGGTTGGGGGGTCACCACAACATAAGGGGTCGTGGCATTAGGAAGGTTGCGAACCACTGATGTAGACTCTAATAATGGGCTTTTTCATTTAAATATTATGCAGATTAAGCATCCCTTATATGGAACTGTGACCTCCGAAAAACTTTAAAATCCAAAACTGTCCACATAAGTGACTGATATAGTGACACCTTCACATTCTGCTGGTCATGCATACAATTAGTAAACATTATGTGTAAAATTACCTTTGGGATACACACACATGCATACAAATATAAAAGCTGACTTTATATTCCAGTTCCCTGGAAAATATATCTGAATAGAAGCAAAAGTTGGGTGTTGTTCTTCTCTGTCATTCAGTTTTCCCATTCAAATAATGCTTTGTTTGGGTTGCTGTAAGTTTTTTGAGCTGTACGGACATGCTCCAGAAGCATTCTCTCCTGACATTTCACCTGCATCTATGATAGGCATCCTCAGAGGTTGTGAAGTCAGACCTCATAACCTCTGAGGAAGCCTGCCATAGATGCAGGTGAAACGCCAGATGAGAAAGCTTCTGGAACATGGTCATACAGCCCAAAAAACTTACAGCAACCCAGTGATGCCAGCCATGAAAGCCTTCGACAATACTATGCTTCATTTGCTTCCTAAATTTAATTGAACTCTACCCTACAGGCAGGAAAATTATTGCTCAGCATAAGAGATCACATGGGGAGAAAGGCATGCAAAATATTCGCATGCAATGGAGGAACAGGACTGGGTTGTTGTAGGTTTTTTCGGGCTATATGGCCATGGTCTAGAGACATTCTTTCCTGACGTTTCGCCTGCATCTATGGCAAACATCCTCAGAGGTAGTGAGGTCTGTTGGAACTAGGAAAAAGGGTTTATATATCTGTGGAATGACCAGGGTGAGACAAAGGACTCTTGTCTGCTGGAGCTTGTCTGCTGTATTTCAATGGCTTCTCTGTGTAGTCTGACATAGTCAGGGCAATTTTTTGTTGAGAGGTGATTAGCTATCGCAGATTGTTTCCTCTCTGGGTTGTTGTAGGTTTTTTCGGGCTATATGGCCATGTTCTAGAGGCATTCTGTCCTGATGCTTTGCCTGCATCTATGGCAAGTATCCTCAGAGGTAGTGAGGTCTGTTGGAACTAGGAAAAAGGGTTTATATATCTGTGGAATGACCAGGGTGGGACAAAGGACTCTTGTCTGCTGGAGCTAGGTGTGAATGTTTCAACTGACCACCTTGATTAGCATATAATGGCATGACAGTGCCTAGAGCAAACTTTTATTGAGAGGTGATTAGATATCCTTGTTTGTTTCCTCTCTGTTGTTGTGCTGTTGTAATTTAGGAGTTTTTTTAATACTGGTAGCCAGATTTTGTTCATTTTCATGGTTTCCTCCTTTCTGTTGAAAATGTCCACATGCTTGTGGATTTCAATGGCTTCTCTGTGTAGTCTGACATGGTGGTTGTGAGAGTGGTCTAGCATTTCTGTGTTCTCAAATACAAACAAGGACATCTAATCACCTCTCAACAAAAGTTTGCTCTAGGCAATGCCAGGCCCTTATATGCTAATCAAGGTGGTCAGTTGAAACATTCACACCTAGCTCCAGCAGACAAGAGTCCTTTGTCTCACCTTGGTCATGGGAACTTTTGAATCTGAAGCCTATAAATATTGTATCTCTTTGCCCTATGGGCATGTCGATTTGTTTGGCAGATTACTGCAATAGTCATCCTTTCCAGCTGGAATGAAATAAACATCTCAGTGGCTTTCTTCTTCAACTTGGTGAGATTTATTCTGGAATACTGCCTTCTTTTTTTCTCACCAGGCAACCCACAATGATTTTGGTCTATCCACAGCCATTCTAAATTGCTCGTCAGCATCCTGAGGTGTGAGTTCCCAAAGAGAAGTGTTTGTTTCTATCCAATACACAGAGCTGATAGAACACTAGTAATGCTTTCTTACACAGAATGTGTCTTTAGATCAATAATATCAATTTGGTAATTGTATTATATTGCTTACACTGGGTGTTATATTCCTTTACACTGCCATATCAAATATTGATGGAATCTCAAGCTTTACACGAGTTCCTTAACACTATGAGTTCTAATAATACAACAACAGACATCATTAGCACTTTAGTAAATCTTGTGTTCACTTGTAATAACTTCACCTTCAATGGAGGTCACTACTTACATCTACAGGGGTACATGTTTGACTCCTTTTTATGCAAATCTATTCATGGGCAAGCTAGGAAATAATACATCCTTAAAGAGGCAAATAAAACCTCTCATATGATGTTGGTTTATGTATTCGATATTTACTCAGGGAAATAATGGTTTAGAAAATCTTATATTATACAGAAACTTTGTCCATCCAAAAATCACATTTTTATCTAACAACACATATCTCTTTCCTTAATGTCCGTCTACCTTGAGCACCACAAAGTTGTCACTAATCTTTACAATAAATCCACTTATTCTCATATTTCCCTGGCCTGGAAATCCAAAAGAAGCATTATCTATAGACTGAATCAAAGAATCAAACATTTCTCTAACATTGCAGGATCGTCGAGTTTGCAGATGACACCAAATTGGGAGGGATAGCCAATACTCCAGAGGACAGGAGCAGGATTCAAAATGATCTTGACAGATCAGAGAGATGGGCCAATACTAACAAAATGAAGTTCAACGGGGACAAATGCAAGATACTCCACTTTGGCAGAAAAAACAAAATGCAAAGATACAGAATGGGGGACAATGCCTGGCTCGAGAGCAGTGCGTGTGAAAAAGATATTGGAGTCCTCATGGACAACAAGTTAAACATGAGCCAACAATGTGATGTGGCGGCAAAAAAAAAGCCAATGGGATTTTGGCCTGCATTAATAGGAGCATAGTGTCTAGATCTAGGGAAGTAATGCTACCCCTCTATTCCACACCTGGAATATTGTGTCCAATTCTGGGAACCACAATTCAAGAGAGATATTGACAAGCTGGAATGTGTCCAGAGGAGGGTGACTAAAATGATCAAGGGTCTGGAGAACAAGCTCTATGAGGAGCGGCTTAAGGAGCTGGGCATGTTTAGCCTGAAGAAGAGAACGCTGAGAGGAGATATGATAGCTATGTATAAATATGTGAGAGGAAGGCACAGGGAGGAGGGAGTAAGCTTGTTTTCTGCTTCCTTGGAGACTAGGACACGGAACAATGGCTTCAAACTACAAGAGAGGAGATTCCATCTGAACATGAGGAAGAACTTCCTGACTGTGAGAGCCGTTCAGCAGTGGAACTCTCTGCCCCGGAGTGTGGTGGAGGCTCCTTCTTTGGAAGTTTTTAAACAGAGGCTGGATGGCCATCTGTCAGGGGTGATTTGAATGCAATATTTCTGCTTCTTGGCAGGGGGTTGGACTGGATGGCCCATGAGGTCTCTTCCAACTCTTTGATAATCTATGATAATCTTCTTGCAAGTGCCATCAGCAAGCCTCATATTACAGCTTTCCACCAGCCAAAAAATGCCTCTCTATATGGTGACAGAATAATGTAAATAAGGGGGGGGGGGGCGTACACAGCACCGGGATTGTGGCGCAGCTGGCTGAGTGTCAACTGCATTAAGATCACTCTGACCAAAAGGTCATGAGTTCGAAGCCAGCCCGGGTTGGAGTAGGTTTCCAACCAATTGTGTGTAGCCTGTTGTCGACCTTTGCAACCCGAAAGACAGTTGCATCTGTCAAGTAGGAAAATTAGGTACCACCTTAAAGTGTGGGGAGGCTAAATTAACTGATTTATGAGGCCATAAAGAAGACTCCAGCAAAGCATTCCAGCGGGGAAGCATGCGGGAAATGTGGAAGTGCTTCATCAGTGTCGCAGATGGACGATGAAAGCGACAGCTCTCCTGGAGGCCAGAAAACGTTAAATAGCCTCTGTGTATGTCTGTATATGTTTGTATGTCAAAAATTGGCATTGAATGTTGCCATATATGTGTACATTGTAATCCGCCCTGAATATAAAAGCTGTAAATAAATAAATAATAAACAGAACATAACATATTACACAATAAATCCTTGCTCGAAGATATATTTTATTCCCTTTTTTTGAAGTAGAAATAAATCTACTAAATTTATAGTTCTGCTGTAGGCCAGTAAGAAAAGAATTGGTGAGGGTCTTTTGTTACAGGGAGCATAATTATTTTTATTTTAAAACATTTTGGTTCTAAAATGAAGGTGAATACAAGTACAAGATGCTAACGTGAAATAGTTAAAAAATATCATGGTAGATTACACTAACATTATAATAATGATACTAGACAAGCTTCATTTGGAACGCTATGCTCAGCACTTATCACCTCATTTAAAGGTATTCTAGCAATGGAGGAGTTACACTGGAGGGCAACTGAAAGCAAGGGAAGAGAGGTTTTTGAAAAGTGCAAGAAAGAAAAAGAAAGATTATTTGGAAAGCTTAAAAGTTAAACGTTCTTGGTGAGGAATATATTATATTTTTCAACCAGCATGTTTTATAGCCTGATGACAGAGGAATGAAAACTTGAGAAATTTTGCACACACAAAACAATTAATTGAATTATCAGGATGTAAATCTAACATGCAAAGGCAAACAATATCTGATGCCTGCAGTTTTCTCCTTGCTGTGGAGAAACTGAGTGTTTCTTCAAGGTTTTTGGCAGCTATTCATGTATCTGAAACTGTTTTGGAAATGTATTCTACACAGAAAAATGCACTTTTTTGCTACAAAATTCTGAACTTTGCACAAAGAAACTTGAATATAGTTCAAGTATCAAAGTTTCAAACTTAAACTTAAACTTAAAATTAACAACCTTAGATATGCCGATTATTTATTTGTCGTGTAAGGGCAACCAGTCAATTGTATTACATTTCTAACAGAACAAAACAAACAGACAAAATACAAAATTTGCGAGTTTGGTAATTGATTAAATGTCCTTTGAGCTGTATCTGGCTTCTTGGAGTGCTTCCGGTGTTGCTGCAAGAAGGTCCTCCATTGTGCATGTGGCTGGGCTTAGGTTGCATTGCAGCAGGTGGTCAGTGGTTTGTGGGTTCGCATGTTGTGGGTTCCACTTTGTGGCTCCATTTCTTGAGGTTGGCTCTGCATCTTGTGGTGCCAGAGCGCAGTTTGTTCAGTGCCTTCCAAGTCGCCCAGTCTTCTGTGTGCCCAGCAGGGAGTCTCTCATTTGGTATCAGCCATTACTTGAGGTTCTGGGGTTGAGCCTGCCACTTTTGGACTCTCGCTTGCTGAGGTGTTCCAGCGAGTGTCTCTGTAGATCTTAGAAAACTATTTCTAGATTTAAGTCGTTGACGTGCTGGCTGATACTCAAACAGGGGATGAGCTGGAGATGTCTCTGCCTTGATCCTTTCACTATTGGCTGCTACTTCCTGGCGGATGTCAGGTGGTGCAATACCGGCTAAGCAGTGTAATTTCTCCAGTGGTGTAGGGCGCAGGCACCCCGTGATAATGCAGCATGTCTCATTAAGAGCCACATCTACTGTTTTAGTGCGGTGAGATGTGTTCCACACTGGGCATGCGTACTCAGCAGCAGAGAAGCACAGCGCAAGGGCAGATGTCTTCACTGTGTCTGGTTGTGATCCCCAGGTTGTGCCAGTCAGCTTTCGTATAAAGATATGCCGATGATACCATTTTGATGGCCAAAAGCAAGGAGGAGCTGAGGAGCCTTCTAACCAAGTTGAAAGAAGAAAGTGCATAAGCTGGGTTGCAGTTAAACATTAAAAAAAAACCAAGATTATGGCAACAAGAATGATCGACAACTGGGAAATAGAGGGAGAAAACCTGGAGGAAGTGACAGACTTTGTATTTCTAGGTGCAAAGATTACCGCAGACACAGACTGCAGCCAGGAAATCAGGAGACGCTTACTTCTTGGGAGGTGAGCAATGTCCAACCTCGATAAGATAGTGAAGAGTAGAGACATCACACTGGCAACGAAGATCCACATAGTTAAAGCAATGGTATTCCCCATAGTCACCTAGGGATGTGGAAGCTGGACCATAGGGAAGGCTGAGTGAAGGAAGAGAGATGCTTTTGAACTGTGGTGCTGGAGGAAAGTGCTGAGAGTGCCTTGGACCACGAGAAGATCCAACCAGTCCATACTTCAGGAAATAAAGCCCAACTTCTCATTGGAGGGAAGGATAGTAGAGGCAAAGATGAAGTACTTTGGCCACATCATGAGAAGAAAGAAAAGCTTAGAGAAGACAATGATGCTGGGGAAAATGGAAGGAAAAAGGAAGAGGGGCTGACCAAGGGCAAGATGGATGAATGGGACCAGCCTACACCAGAGCTCCCTGTTGGCCATCACCACCCCCAGCTCCTTCAAGGTCAAACCAGTCCCTTCAAGGATCCCATCCATCCATCTTGCCCTTGGTCATCCTCTCTTCCTTTTTCCTTCCATTTTCCCTAGCATCATCATTTCCTGAAGTATGGACAGGTTGGATCTTCTCGCTGTCCAAGGCACTCTCAGAACTTTCCTCCAGAACCACAGTTCAGAAGCATCTATCTATTCATCTATTTGAGAGAAATAGATCATTTCCTCCAGTGAGCAGTCGGGCTTTATTTCCTGGAGGATGGACTGGTTGGATCTTCTCGCGGTCCAAGGCACTCTCAGAAATTTCTTCCAACACCACAGTTCAAAAGCATCTATCTTCCTTCGCTCAGCCTTCCCTATGGTCCAGCTCTCAAATCTGCAGGTTACTACGGGGAATACCATTGCTTTTACTATAGATAGATAGATAGTTTTAAATTGTCTTTTACATAAATACAACACAGCATGCCAAAGCAGAAACTTTTGTGATCCTGCCATTCAATTTCTCTGTTTCCTTCGATCTCCTCCTCTATTTTAAATGTTCTACTCTGCCTGATGTTGCTTCATAAAGGAGCTTGTGATGATAGGGATTGAATTGGAGAATGTGTTGTTGAATGGCTTTCATGGTCAGAATCATTGGTTTGCTGTCAGGTTTTTGGGCTAGACGTCCATTTTCCAGAAGCATTTTCTCCTGACGTTTCGCCTGCATCTATGACAGGCATCCTCAGACTTCACAACCTCTGAGAATGCCTGCCATAGATGCAGGTAAAACATCAGGACAGAACGCTTCTGGAACATGGCCATACAGCCTGAAAAAATTACAGAATTGGAGAATATCTTTCTCCTGTAAAAGCCATGCACTATCTACTGAACTATACTACTCCTTGAAACAGACACAGTGTTTATATTTAGATGGGACGAGCCTATCCTCATTTTCCTTTTCAGAAACTTTCTGTTCCACCAGCAACAAGGGTAGAGGCTGCTGCAGGACTAAGATTATGAAAGAGCATCCATTCTTATTTGAAGTTTGATTATAAGATTAAGGGCAGCCCTCACAAAAAATATTTGAAGAATGCATAAATAATTAATACTTCTCTGACACACTGGAAATTATACTGACTTCCCATGCTGAGATGAACATAACTTACTTTGAAATAATTAAAAGACTACGTATTGGATGGAGTGAAATTATATCATCCCAGCTGCCTCCAAATGATAATGGCACATACTCTGAGATTGCTCACAAAGCAAATTAAGCACTTTGTACAACCACCAAACCTCAAAAACCTGTGAGTGTGGCAACTGTTTGTATTGCAGCTCCATATATTCAGTGTGAGTGACAATTCATTAATCAGACCATGGGATAACTGCTTTGGTAAACGATTCCACAAACAAAGAATCTTATTAGTTCTGACAGAGAAGCACTGCCAATATCCAGGCTCATTATCTATATTATTGCTGACAGCTTTGATTAGGATGAATCTCTGGAGCTGATGTGTTCTGTTAAGAGAGCATACAAACCACAGGGCTTATTGCTTTCACACAGAGAGCTACAAAAATAAGCCACAGACCAGTGAAAATGTCTTTTCACCAGATGCTAGGGAAACCAGTGGCTTATGAAGATAGTTTTTTATTTACTTTATTTTCATCACACCTTGTCTGTTCTTAAGGTGCCTTTCACCAATAGCCAGACAACCAGAGATTGAGAACAACAACCTCCATGAACCCTTTACATCTACTGAATTGGACATGGCTCTCAATAAATGTAAAAATGGCAAAGCAGCTGGCCTGGATGACCTACAGATGGAACAAATCAAGAACTTTGGTCCAAAAGCAAGGCGCTGGCTGCTGGAGCTGATGAACAACTGCACTGCATGCTGTCAGATCCCCAAAATCTGGAGGAAAGCAAGAGTCATCGCCATCTTGAAGCCAGGCAAAGACTGTAATGATCCAAAAAGCTATAGACCAATCTCCCTGTTGTGCCACCTCTACAAAGTTCTGGAGAGACTTATTTTGCATAGAATTATGGAAAAAATAGACCCCTGTCTGATTCCACAACAAGCCGGCTTCAGGAAAGGCAAAAGCTGCACATTGCAAGTGCTGAACCTGACTCAGCACATAGAAGATGGCTTTGAAAGGCAGCAGATCACAGGAGCTGTCTTCACAGATCTGTCAGCGGCTTATGATACTGTCAACCATTGCCTTCTCCTGAGAAAAATGTATAACATCACAAAGGACTACCATCTCACCAGCCTCATAGGAAACCTGCTACAAAACAGGAGCTTTTTTGTTGAGTTCCAGGGCCAGAGAAGCAGATGGCGGAAACAGAAGAACGGCCTGCCTCAGGGGAGTGTGCTCGCTCCATCCATATTCAACATCTACACAAATGACCAGCCACTGTCAGAAGGGGAAGAGAGTTTCATCTATGCTGATGATCGTGCCATCACCGCTCAAGCAGGGAGCTTTGAGATGGTAGAACAGAGGCTCTCCAAAACTCTAGGCGCTCTTACTGCCTATTACAGGGAAAACCAACTGATCCCTAATCCATCTAAAACACAGACATGTGCCTTTCACCTTAAGAACAGAAAAGCATCCCGAGCTCTGAGGATTACGTGGGAAGGAATCCCACTGGAGCATTGCAGCGCATCCAAATACCTGGGAGTCCCCCTGGACCGTGCTCTAACCTACAAGAAACACTGCCTGAACATCAAGCAAAAAGTGGGTGCTAGAAACAATATCATACAAAAGCTAACTGGCACAACCTAACAAGATAACATTTTTTTGTCCACCTCTTCCTCCTTTTCTTCTTTTTTTGAGGATCCAGACAGAAGTCACATCATTTAAAATTATGTCTGTCTGATTTTATTTATTTGTTGGATGTATACTGTAAAGACTTGGAGACGAGAGAGGAGGGAATCTCTATGACGTGGAGAGGATCATCATTTGTTTGGAGATTCCACCACTGCCTCACCAAATAAATGTAAAGATCCCACTGATACGCCACCAAATAAAGTAAAGATTAATATATAAATTCAATTAAGTGTTTGGAGGCTGCTGAGACTTTGCCACCAACACACTATTTTCTGAGGTAATTTCAATATGAACACTGGCTACCACCGCACTTATTTAGCTTCTGGTTTGGCAAGAGGTTTCAAGTAATCTATGTTGTGCTGGATTTGCACTCAGGGCTCAGTACTCTGAGGTAAATAACACTGAGTTTCTTTTTAAATCAGCGCTGCCACCATTCTTAAACTCTGTTTCACTAAACTGCTATGGAACTATTTCTCATAGAGGCAGTCTTGAGACAGTTGTTGTTTAACAAAGAACAAAGTTGTTTGTTTGTGAGAACTTCAACAATACAGGCACTTAAGCTTAACAGTTGCAATAATGAGTTGGGGCATATGGTTACTTTAAAGAACAGTTCAATACTTGGTTCTAAAAACAACACTTCTCTCCCACAGGAAACCAGCAGACTTCCCTCTGACTAGAATTGCTAAAACTCCAGACAGTCCTTTCCCTTGGATCCGTCTATTCTCTATACTAGCTATTCTCCCTAATAGTTATCTATCTTTACTAACTGATCAACTCTTGGCTTCTCTGACCTCCTAACACTCTCCAAAACCTAACTTTCTTCTCCCATGCACAAACCCTCTCCACTCTTCCAACACCTGATCCTGACTGAGCTGTCAGATTTTAAAATGTCCCCTTTCTGGCAATGTTTTTCCTGCACTCTAGCTAAGCTCTACCCACTCTTTCCCAGTCAATTACATAGCTCCTCCACATTTCCCTCCAGATTGCTCCTAAGCTCCGCCCCCTCTAGGAAATGGGTTCTCTAAGACGGCTGCCTCCATGCACCATCGCCGGAATACTTGGGCCTGCTTTACTGAGCTTTCCCCGGCCTAAAAAGGTAGGATATTCATCACATATACCCACCTTTCTCCCAAAATGGAATTCAAGGTAGATTCAAATTTGGTCATATCTTCAACCTCTGTTGAACACTATTTTAAGAACTCCCTGTACTGATATGCTACAATACTTACTGATACACTGAAAGCCATTCAAATCAGAAAGTGTCCTGAAAATCTTTTTTAACAAAAACATTTTAAGTGAGAGTAGATCCCATTGGAGGGATCTATTTCAAGCTTGCCCAAAAAACCATATTTAAGAATAGTTTATTTGTGGCAACCCAGACTGCATCATAATAATTATTACTATTTTCCCTCACTGGCAAATATCAAAACATCTTGGGAGTCTTTGTGGACAAGTTAAACATGAGCCAACAATGTGATGTGGAGGCAAAAAAGCCAATGGGATTTTGGCCTGCATCAATAGGAGCATAGTGTCTAGATCTAGGGAAGTAATGCTATCCCTCTATTCTGCTTTGGTTAGACCACACCTGGAATATTGTGCCCAATTCTGGGCACCACAATTCAAGAGAGATATTGACAAGCTGGAATGTGTCCAGAGGAGGGCGACTAAAATGATCAAGGGTCTGGAGAACAAGCCCTATGAGGAGCGGCTTAAGGAGCTGGGCATGTTTAGCCTGAAGAAGAGAAGGCTGAGAGGAGACATGATAGCCATGTATAAATATGTGAGAGGAAGCCACAGGGAGGAGGGAGCAAGCTTGTTTTCTGCTTCCCTGGAGACTAGGACGTGGAACAATGGCTTCAAACTACAAGAAAGGAGATTCCATCTGAACATGAGGAAGAACTTCCTGACTGTGAGAGCCGTTCAGCAGTGGAACTCTCTGCCCCGGAGTGTGGTGGAGGCTCCTTCTTTGGAAGCTTTTAAACAGAGGCTGGATGGCCATCTGTCAGGGGTGATTTGAATGCAATATTCCTGCTTCTTGGCAGGGGGTTGGACTGAATGGCCCATGAGGTCTCTTCCAACTCTTTGATTCTATGATTCTATCATTCTATGATTCTATGGTGCTTGTCATTAAAAAGCCCTTAGAAACCAGCAAACATACACAAAAAGGATAACCATGAGAGTATCTGCATGTTTTCTCTTCCTAGAATTCCTATTTCTGCTTTGGAGAGGAAATACTGCTTTAATTCAAAAGACTAAGATTAATCAACCTGCTGCCTTGGCCACCTGCCAATGAGTCAAAAATAATAGGGAAATCTAACCTGTTAAAAATATAGCTAGAAAAAGCTTGTTTGTGCTTTACATGCCCTGTTAATGGCAGCAGGTTATAATGGCTGAGAATGCATAATGGGCTCCTATATTATATTTACAGCTTACAATAAAAAGCAGGGTTTTAAAAGCTCAGTGGTGTAATGTTTAGTACCTATTATGGACATAAGTATAACTACTTTATGGTAATTAAAAGACATAAGAAAATGATTAATGTTTTGAGACTATTAAATTGTATCAAATGAAAGGCTGTTATGATTCAGTGTCTAAGGTTATGTCTTACATTGGGTAATTATTCTGATAGATCCAATTTGCACTGATATGCAGTTTGAATATAGCAAATAGCCTCCACGGATCCACCTGTAACATGAGATCGTGGTCAACTCTGGAATAATTAATTTCTTCTCAATCAGAAATCTGGGAGAAAGTTTGGTTGTCTTGATGCTGGATACTTTAGTCCGCCCCAAACTACACAAGATCTTCTGGAGGGGCCCTGCTCTTGGTCCCACCACCCTCGCAAGCGCGTCTGGTGCGGACGAGGGATAGGGCCTTTTCGGTGGTGGCCCCTCAGCTCTGGAACTCTCTCCCACTGGAGATTAGAACCGCCCCTTCTCTCCTGACTTTTAGAAAGCTGGTGAAATCTTGGCTTTGGAATATAGCATTTGATGAGTGAGTCAATATCTCTTGACCACAAGGATGGATGGTGATGAAGTGTGATTTCATTCTGACGACTTGGCCTTATGTAATTATATGTTTGTATTTTAATGTATTTTATGGATTAGTGTATTATGAGGTGTGATGTTTTTATACTATTGTTTATGAATATTTTGTTGTGAGCCAGCCTGAGTCCCTCTTCGGAGGTCGAGAAGACCGGTATATAAAAGCTCTAAAGAAAATAAATAACTAAATAAATTAGACGTCAGGAGATCTATGAAATCACAAGGATTATTTTAAATTTAAGAGGTGTGCAATTCTGCCATACAGCATGTTGTTTCGGGGTTTGTCGTTGGCTGATCCCTTATTCTGTTTTCCAGGAAGTTACTCGAGTAGTGTTGCCATTTTCATTCGGCAAAGATTTGGCCCATTGACTACAATGGGAAACTTGAAAAGCCCAATCCTCAGTCACTTTAAGACCTATCTACATGAAATCTACCTCAGTTTTAGACCCCATTTCCAAGTGCAGGTCTGCCATGTTTCAAAACAATTCACAAATATACTGATTTTTTAGAATTATTTTAAGTTTTATAACAAGTGATATCTACAAAATGCTGCTGGAAGGAGTCCAGGAGCAGGACCACCTTAAAAGAATGTGGGAGTTAGACTGTAATAAAGTAATACACCCACAAAACTGGAAAGGAATGTGGAATATACGTATATTAAAAATATGTCAATAAGAATAAAAGATAATTATTACAAAGTGATGTGGAGATGGTACCTCACAGCAATCAGATTAAATCAAATTGACAAGAAAAATTCTAAGCAGTGCTGGAGGGGCTGTCAGGAAACTGGCACATATATACACATGTGGTGGTCTTGCAAATATGTTCAAAATTTTTGGGAAAATGTATTTCAAGAAATAAGAAGAATCACCCAAATAGAGATAACAGGAACAGGATAGCACTGCTGTCATTTATTGATAATGTTAAAATACCAAAAGAACTAAAATAATTAATTGCCAATCTGGTAACAGCAGCAAGATTGTTAATAGCTAAAAAAATTGGAAAGAAGGAGGGGAGTGCCAATTGGAAGAGTGGTATAGGGAGATCTGGGATATCGCAATAAACGATAAACCGGCAGGAAACATTAAGGTTAAAAGAGCATTATCAAAAAAAGATGATTTTGGGAAGATTTGGGGGAAATTGATAAAATATGTATATATAGAAGGTAAGGGGACCAAACCTGTAATAGAAACAACTGATTTTTGGAAATAAGTATTGTAATTGGCTGGTCGGGGGTAAAGGGTTCGCACTGGGTGATTGGATGCAATGAAGCAGGAGAATGAAATATTATAGGTATCAAGACATACATGTTCAGTACAAATTGTTAATGGGAAGTGATAAGTATAAGAATGTTTAAACACTGAATATGTTAAAGCTACAATAAATAAAAAGTTAAAAAAAAAGAATTATTTTAAGTTTTAACCATAACATTTTTCAAAATAAGACAAATTGCAAGAGAGGGTTCTGGAAATTGAAGTCACCGGTTGTGTCCATTCTCAACCAATCAGAGCATGGACACAACCAGGCCTTTTATTGGCATAGAGAGAAAAACTTCAACTCCCATCATGATCCATAGAATCATAGAATCAAAGAGTTGGAAGAGACCTCATGTGCCATCCATTCCAACCCCCTGCCAAGAAGCAGGAATATTGCATTCTAAGCAGCCCTGACAGATGGCCATCCAGCCTCTGTTTAAAAGCTTCCAAAGAAGGAGCCTCCACCACACTCCGGGGCACAGAGTCCCACTGCTGAATGGCTCTCGCAGTCAGGAAGTTCTTCCTCATGTTCAGATGAAATCTCCTCTCTTGTAGTTTGAAGCCATTGTTCCGCGTCCTAGTCTCCAAGGAAGCAGAAAACAAGCTTGCTCCCTCCTCCCTGTGGCTTCCTCTCACATATTTATACATAGCTATCATATCTCCTCTCAGCCTTCTCTTCTTCAGGCTAAACATGCCCAGCTCCTTAAGCCGCTCCTCATAGGGCTTGTTCTCCAGACCCTTGATCATTTTAGTCGCCCTCCTCTGGACACATTCCAGCTTGTCAATATCTCTCTTGAATTGTGGTGCCCAGAATTGGACACAATATTCCAGATGTGGTCTAACCAAAGCAGAATAGAGGGGTAGCATGACTTCCCTAGATCTAGACACTATGCTCCTATTGATGCAGGCCAAAATCCCATTGGCTTTTTTTGCCGCCACATCACATTGTTGGCTCATGTTTAACTTGTTGTCCACGAGGACTCCAAGATCTTTTTCACACGTACTGCTCTCGAGCGAGGCATCCCCCAAGAGGAACTCAGAGCAGCAGCTCTATGTGCTGCTGGGAAAGCAAGTTCCCAGCAGGGCCCTCTCTGGAGGAGGAGCCTAGGAAACTTTCCAAAAAGAAATGGATGCTTTTACCAGGGAGGGAGAAAATACATGGTATATCCCTCCCTCAGGTCCATTGCAGACTGAACTCCTTCTGTCCAGGAACAGATAAAATCTGGCTCCCTTAATCTTTTCTGCTAGGCTTTGCAGCTCTCTCCTCCCTGTTCTGTTTTTGGAGATTATATACAACTAGCTGTCCCCTGCCACGCATTGCTGTGGCCTTGTCTGTTGATCTGGAAAATAAAGTAATGAGAAAGTGTTGGTTTCTAATCTATGTAATGTCTTTCTGGTTGTGGGTAAACATTATTTCTTGCTGCTTCTTTGTCAGTGTTGATGTGGAGATTGTCTGGTTTGCCTTCTCTGGAACATGCAACATATCATAGTCCTTCTTTAAGGGTCTCTTTCAAATCTAGGATACTATATCTCTGTGTGTGAATCATATCTATCTCTCTACATCTATGGCTGGATGGCTCTTTGTCAGGGGGGCTTTGATTACGTTTTCTTGCCCTGGTGAAGGGAGTTGGACTGGATGGCCTTAAGTATTTTCTGTTGGTTATGGGAGTTCTGTGTGGGAGGTTTGGCCCAATTCCATCATTGGTGGGGTTCAGAATTCCAGTAACTACAAATCCCAAATGTCAAGGTCTATTTCCCCCAAACTCCATCTGTGTTCATTTTGGGGCATATGGAATATTTGTGCCAAGTTTGGTCCAGATCCATCATTGTCTGAGTCCACAGTGCTCTCTGGATGTAGGTGAACTACAACTTCCAAACTCAAGGTCAATGCCCACCAAACCCTTCTAGTGTTTTCTGTTGGTCATGGGAGTCCTGTATGCTACGTTTGGTTCAATGCCATAATTGGTGGAGTTCAGAATGCTCTTGGATTGTAGGTGAACTATAAATTCCAGCAACTACAACTCCCAAATAACAAAATTAAAAGTTTTTGAGTGAAGGACATACATTGGGTTGTTAGGTGTATGCTGTCCAAATTTGGTGTCAATCGGCCTGCTGGTTTTTGAGTTCTGTGAATATCACAAACCAACCTTACATTTTTATTTATATAGATGGACTACCACATATTACAAATCATTTTCATTCAAACTGATTCGGGTCCAAGCCTACAGGGTAAGCTGAGTTCAGACCACATCAGCTGAGATGCAGAGATCCTCCGCTAACCTTTCCCTATTCTGTCCGTTTTGCCCTCCATACCACAAAGCAGCCATTTAGCCTGGAAGTAAATATATAAAAATATTAAATATATCTTAAGGGACTAAAAATGATTGGATAAAGATATATATGCTGCAGTTAAGCTTTTAATTTTTAAGACTGTTTTAAATTATTTCTAAATGCCGGTCGTTTAATTCCATGTGTTTAACCACATTCTAGTTTAATTGGCAAGCTGCCTTGATTCCTTGTTTAAGGGGAAAAGAGGAGTATAAATAAAGTCTAGGACTATCATCATTATCATTCTTTTCCACAAAGAACAGGGGGCTCTTCTGTTCACAGAAGGTTCTCTGATCCAACAAAAGCTCCTGCTGGCAGAAGAGGGAGAGATGGATTTTGTCCACTTCTTTCTTCTAGAAGCGATCACAGCATTGCTGGGGGAAGGAGAAATCAATGAAATCCGTCTCTTCAATATGCCTTTTACCAGAACAAGCATCTTGTTAATATCATGTCACTCATACGCTCTTAGGATTCAGTCCTGTATCTTTCATTTTGAGGTTGTTCTAATTATAGGTGGTGCAGTATCTTGATCTGCTATCCTCTCCAATATTAAATTAACTGTCAGTCTTCATCAGGGTAACCATCTGGATTTTTCCTAGACTATTGTTGGTGCAAAATCATTTTTTGTTCCCTATGAAAAATAGGAATGGTGATTTCTTTGCAACTTCTCCAGTCAGGAGGAATATTTATTTACTCACCTATTTACCAGAATGCTTCCTATTTGCTAAGCAATATAGAATTTTTTAAAAAGAATAGACCAATCTCTTCTTATGCACAGATTACCATCGAACAGGACACAAAAAGGAGGGGATGGTGGAAGAGGGGAAAACAAGAAAACAAGAACATTCAAGCATAAACTTTTAACGTTCCAGTTGCAGTACTAAGCAAGGGAGAATCAGGAAATTGCTTCTATCCACCTTAATTGTTTAATATACTGTCAACCTGACAAGACACAGAACTAAGATTAATAAGGTCACTAGAGGAAATGGAAGCCCTTAGCAACTTATTCATTCAATTTCTTTATTTTTCATGGTTAGCACATGGAATAACTCTGTGGAGTTTACTTCTGAATTGCTGTTTTCAGGTTAATAAAGGCCTTTATAGAACTAGGTTCTTGTGGGTTTTTTCGGGCTATAGGGTCATGTTCTAGAGGCATTTCTCCTGACGTTTCGCCTGCATCTATGGCAAGCATCCTCAGAGGTAGTGAGGTCTGTTGGAAATAGGACAATGGGTTTATATATCTGTGGAATGGCTGGGGTGGGGCAAAGAGCTCTTCTCTGCTGGAGCTAGGTGTGAATGTTTCAGCTGATCACCTTCATTAGCATTTGAAGGCCTGCCTGAGCCTGGGAAAACCTTTTGTTGAGAGGTGTTAAGATGTGCCTGGTTGTTTCCTCTCTGCTGTCCTGCTCTTGTAATTTTAGAGTTCTTCAATACTGGTAGCCAGATTTTGTTCATTTTCATGGTTTCCTCCTTTCTGTTGAAATTGTCCACATGCTTGTGGATTTCAATGGCTTCTCTGTGTAGTCTGACATGGTGGTTGTTGGTGTGGTCCAGCATTTCTGTGTTCTCAAATAATATGCTGTGTCCAGGTTGGATCATCAGGTGCTCTGCTATGGCTGACTTCTCTGGTTGAAGTACAAACTACAAGAGAGGAGATTCCATCTGAACATTAGGAAGAACTTCCTGACTGTGAGAGCCGTTCAGCAGTGGAACTCTCTGCCCCGGAGTGTGGTGGAGGCTCCTTTTTTGGAATCTTTTAAACAGAGGCTGGATGGCCATCTGTCAGGGGTGATTTGAATGCAATATTCCTGCTTCTTGGCAGGGGGTTGGACTGGTTGGCCCATGAGGTCTCTTCCAACTCTTTGATTCTAAGTAGTCTGCAGTGCCTTTCATGTTCCTTGATTCGTGTTTGGGCAATGCTGCGTTTGGTGGTCCCTATGTAGACTTATCCACAGTCTACAAGAAAATGTTTGTATATGAAAATGAACAAAATCTGGCTACCAGTATTGAAGAACTCTAAAATTACAACAGCAGGACAGCAGAGAAGAACAACCAGGCACATCTTAACACCTTTCAACAAAAGGTTTTCCCAGGCTCGGGCAGGCCTTCAAATGCTAATGAAGGTGATCAGCTGAAACATTCACACCTAGCTCTAGCAGGGAAGAGCTCCTTGCTCCTTGCCCCATTCCACAGATGGAACAGACCTCACTACCTCTGAGGATGCTTGCCATAGATGTCCTATTTCCAACAGACCTCACTACCTCTGAGGATGCTTGCCATAGATGCAGGCGAAACGTCAGGAGAAATGCCTCTAGAACATGGCCCTATAGCCCGAAAAAAAACCCACAAGAACCTAGTGATTCCAGCCATGAAAGCCTTCGACAATACCTTTATAGAACTGTTTAATCTATAGAAGTATTTTGTTAATGAGAATAGTATTTTTGTTAATACTTTCTTCAACACTTATGTAACACTTCTTACCAATCTCAATAAAATATTCAAGAGTAGAGACATCACACTGGCATTGAAGATCTGCATAGTTAAAGCAATGGTATTCCCCATAGTCACCTACGGATGTTTGGGCCTCCCGGATTTCAAAGCATATCATGATGCATGTGCGTTGATATGGATAAAAGATTGGATATTGTTGAATGAAGAAGATTTTTTAAATATAGAAGGAAATGATCTAAGAGTGGGATGGCATGCTTATTTATGGTTCGAAAGGGAAAAGAAAGAAAAGAGTTTTGGTAACCACTTTGTGAGAGCAACCCTATTAAGAGTATGGCAAAAATATAAAAGACACTTTTATTCTAAAACACCTTTATGGGTCTCTCCCATGGAAGCAAACCAGCAAAGACTTTTAGGATGGAGAAAATGGCCAACCTACAAAGATTTGTTAAATAAAGCTACGAACAATATTAAGTCTTATGAGGAACTAAAACAAAAAATGCCTAACATTACTTGGTTACATTATATGCAAATTAAAGAATATTACAATCAAGATAAAAAATGTGGATTTTCCTGGGAGGAAACAGCGTGGGATAAAATTTTAAATTGGAAAAGGAAGTAATATCAAATATTTATAATATATTATTTACCTGGTTGACTGAAAAAGAACAGGTTAAAAACTGTATGATAAAATGGGCTCAAAATTTAAGAAGACCAATTCAAATGAGGGAGTGGGAACAGATGTGGAACAAAAAACTTAAAATATACATATGCAACGGACTTAAAAGAAAATTGGATAAAAATGTTCCATAGATGGTATACCACACCGAAACAACTTGCTAAAATGTATAAAACAGTTTCTGATAAGTCTTGGAAATGTTCAGAACAAGTGGGCTCCTTCTACCATATGTGGTGGACTTGTAAAGAAGCAGCAAAGTTTTGGAGGGTAATTCATGAAGAGATGCAAAAGATCTTAAAAAGAACCTTTACAAGAAAACCAGAGTATTACTTGTTAGGCTTTACAGATTTAGATTTACAATTGACGGAACAAGAGGACAAACTTTTTACATATACTACGACCGCCGCTAGAATTGTTTTTGCTAGAGAGTGGAAGCAAGACTCAGTACCACCCGTACAGGATTGGGTGGAAAAAATCATGAGAAATAAAGGACATGGATGAATTGACTTTTTGTTGAAGAAAAATACAGACATGATAATAAAAAGAACAAATTGGGGCAATCTTCATGACTATTTGGACAATTTGCGAAAATAAAAAAACAAGAGAGACAATTTTATTATTTTTAATTAAAATATATATATTTTTGAATAATAAGAATATTTTATCCAAGAAGATGGAATGGAAGTCACTTTTTTTCTCTTTTTTGTGTGTGGATGTATTTTTGTAGTTTATATTTTTCTTAGGGTTTTATTTAGAATGTCCTTTTTTACTTTTTACTTTATTGGCCTCTCCCTCTTTCTATTTTTCTTCACTTTTCTATACCTTATTGTTCTCACTCTTTTGTTGTATTCTATATAAAATTTAATAAAATTTCTTTAAAAAAAGATCTTCTGTGCCAAAGAGTGTTGGTGTCTCACCAAACTAGACCCCCATAACTTCATAGAATTAAGCCATGGCAGCTCTAGTGATGTCAAACCACATTAATTCTACAGTTGAGGTGCATTGTCAAGGAGAGCTTTTGAATAGCCTAATTGGAGTTTGCATTCAGAAT
The DNA here is from genome assembly GCF_037176765.1 of Anolis sagrei. NCBI lineage: Eukaryota > Metazoa > Chordata > Lepidosauria > Squamata > Anolidae > Anolis > Anolis sagrei. The sequence continues at coordinate 158,632,504 of NC_090021.1, forward strand.
TGGCACAGTCCTGAAAGGCAGGCATTAACTGCAACAAAACTCTGTATTTGGAGAGTGAATGAGTGACTTGATTATAAGGATTGGTCAGATTCTAATTATTATTATTTTGTTTTGTAAATTGAGAGAAGTCTGAATTGACTTATAGTTAGTTAAGAATTTGTAGTAGTTATAGAGTATAGGAATAATTTAGTGATAAAGGTATGTTTACTTAATGTTTATGTTAAATTGAATAAATGCAATAAAAAAAGTAAATAACAATAAAAAAGGGATTTCTGGGAGTTGAAGGCCAAAACATGTTTGTTATTTTCATAGCTGTTAGAAAGTAACTAAATAAAATGTGCCACTTCAAGGCTTTGAAGTTGAAATAAAATAAAATAAAATAAAAAGTTAAAAAAACTGCAACAAAACTCTATGAGAACGTACTCTGCAGATATAATTAGGTAGCCACTTTTTTTTTGTCGTGTCAGGAGCGACTTGAGAAACTGCAAGTCGCTTCTGATGTGAGAGAATTGGCCGTCTGCAAGTACATTGCCCAGGGGACGCCCGGATGATTTGATGTTTTTATCATCCTTGTGGGAGGCTTCTCTCATGTCCCCGCATGAGGAGCTGGAGCTGATAGAGGGAGCTCATCCGCCTCTCCCTAGATTCGAACCTGCGACCTGTCGGTCTTCAATCCTGCTGGCACAGGGATTTAACCCACTGTGCCACCGGGGGCTCCAGGTAGGCACTAAAAACACAATAGCTCACCACCTCACTGGCCAATGAAACCTGTTAAAAGGGGGAAAATATTGCTTTCCCCAATATCTTTAACTAGGAAATAAAAATAAAGTGGGATTTTTGTCCTCACTTTCAATTTGAAACACTTACAACCCACAACCTCCTGTTCAAAAGAAATAAAATATTCACACTTCCATGCCCAAAAGCTGAGTTTGATCAAGCTCTTTCTGAACTAGACCTTGGTTTGATACTACAGTTAATATCCTTCCTCCCCCTCCACTCCATCCTTAAACTAAGAAGTCTTTCCAATTCACATGAGCACCAGTGTGAAATCGCTCTGCACAGTTTCATTTAGGTGATATCCGATCATCCTCAATCTTGTACAGGCAGTCCACAGTGATGCTTTCTCATCAGGGTGAATGCATCGGATTCTCAATCCACAGGGTGATGAACAAGGTAGTGAAGTAGCATTCAATACTCTTTATCACCTTAGCTCAACCTTAGGTCTGGAAGTGGACAGTTTCTTTATGGGTGGGATAGGTGATCGGCACACCAAAGTCCCCTTCTTTGCCATAATGGGGTGAACTGAAAGATTAGGCTGTCAGCCCAGCAGGAGACCTCATTTTTCTTCCATGCTACACAAGTTGCCCCTTCCTCCAGCCAACATTTGATTGCGATTAATTTGTCAGGGTTGGTTGTACAAAGGAAATGAAGAAATGGATTGCCAATTACAGTTAGTCTGCTTGCGGAATGCCCCTCAAACCAGTGCCATTTTGCAGCCGTGACGGCTTAGAAATAAACTGAAGTCAGGTTTATTGAGTAAAACTCTGGTCCTTCGTGCTTTTAAAAAAATGAAACAGAGAGCCCCACAATTTCTTCAACCTCTCTCCACACAACTATAGTGAAAAGTTTAAAATGTTGCCCTCCTTGCCATTAATTACACAAGTAATTAGAATCAAAGAATCAAAGAGACCTCATGGGCCATCCAGTCCAACCCCCTGCCAAGAAGCAGGAATATTGCATTCAAATCACCCCTGACAGATGGCCACCCAGCCTCTGTTTAAAAGCTTCCAAAGAAGGAGCCTCCACCACACTCCGGGGCAGAGAGTTCCACTGCTGAACGGCTCTCACAGTCAGGAAGTTCTTCCTAATGTTCAGATGGAATCTCCTCTCTTGTAGTTTGAAGCCATTGTTCCTTGTCCTAGTCTCCAAGGAAGCAGAAAACAAGCTTGCTCCCTCCTCCCTGTGGCTTCCTCTCACATATTTATACATAGCTATCATATCTCCTCTCAGCCTTCTCTTCTTCAGGCTAAACATGCCCAGCTCCTTAAGCCACTCCTCATAGGGCTTGTTCTCCAGACCCTTGATCACTTTAGTCGTCTTCCTCTGGACACATTCCAGCTTCTCAATATCTCTCTTGAATTGTGGTGCCCAGAATTAGACACAATATTCCAGGTGTGGTCTAACCAAAGCGGAACAGAAGGGTAGCATTCCCTAGATCTAGACGCTATGCTCCTATTGATGCAGGCCAAAATCCCATTGGCTTTTTTTGCTGCCACATCACATTGTTGGCTCATGTTTAACTTGCTGTCCACAAGGACTCCAAGATCTTTTTCACATGTACTACTCTCAAGCCAGGCATCCCCCATTCTGTATCTTTGCATTTCGGTTTTTTTGCCTAAGTGGAGTATCTTGCATTTGTCCCCGACCCCGTTGAACTTCATTTTGTTAGTTTTGGCCCATCTCTTTAATCTGTCAAGATCGTTTTGAATCCTGCTCCTGTCCTCTGGAGTATTGGCTATCCCTCCCAATTTGGTGTCGTCTGCAAACTTGATGATCATGCCTTCTAGCCCTTCATCCAAGTCATTAATAAAGATGTTGAACAGGACTGGACCCAGGACAGAACCCTAATTGGACCATTTTTTGTAACTAGTTGGCTAAACTGCACCAAATCACTGCTATTTTTTAAAAGAAACACTAAAATACTATGAGAAAATGCGCAAGAGATTTCTGAGGATGTCATTCTGGACAAGCTGAAGATGAATTTAACATATTGTGCCACTGAAACTGGGAAAACTAAGATATACTTCTATTTTGGGCATAAGGCTTCAAGTCTTCACAGGCCTCCTTTGTTTCTAATTACAAAACTAGGAACACATTCTGACATTTCCTTCCCGCAAATCTTTGTGAGCTCCATGTATGTTTCCTTAATTAATATCTTTATTTCTCTAGATATATCTACTTTCCATGTAAATTTTAGTATTCCTATTAATGGAGCCAAAAATAATGTTAAAGTCACAATTTAATGGCTTCAGTTGAAAGCGTAGCATACCAATTTTCCAGAAGCGAAAAAGTTATAGTTAATAATAACTGTTCAGTCTAGAAGTAGGAGCCCCCGTTGGCGCAGTGGGTTAAACTCCTGTGTTGGCAGGACTGAAGACCGACAGGTCACAGGTTCGAATCCGGGAAGAGGTGGATGAGCTCCCTCTATCAGCTCCAGCTCCTCATGCGGGGACATGAGAGAAGCCTCCCACAAGGATGATGAAAAAAAACATCCAATCATCCAGGTGTCCCCTTGCAGATGGCCAATTCTCTCACACCAGGAGTCACTCCTGACACGACAAAAAAAAAAGTCTAGAAGTGACACGTATAGATAGGAGCACCCCTGTTTGCAGCACAACTTTGCTCCTAACAGGTAAAGCATACAATAGAAGCTGAGTCCAGAAACTCATTCATTAATGACTCATGTCTCAATTTCCACAAGGCATCTCTCACTTCAGTATCGAATTGTAACACTGTTATCAAAGGATGTTCCCACTGAATCTATGTATCTATGACCATTATTTCATTATATACTGTTATCCTGAATCTATCCCTTTTACTAATGGATGGCCGTGTGTTATTGGTGTATTTCCCCATAAAGTAAGGACGCCACTTTCATGGGGGTTAAGGATACAAGACACCCTCAAGAGGAAATAAAAAAATTATATCCGAACGTAACATGGCTGCAATATAGACAACTGAAAGAATACTTTACGATGGACAAAAAAATTGGATTCATGCAAGAAGAGAACATCTGGGACAAAATTATAAGATCTAGGAAAAAAACAATATCGCTTATATACAAAAAGCTGTTAGAATGGAGTACGGAGGAGGAAAGAATAAAAGGCTGTATGGTAAAATGGGCTAGCAATATAGGGAGATCAATAAGTTTGGCAGAGTGGGAAACCATCTGGACAAAGAAGCTAAAATATACAAAAGCGTACGACCTAAAAGAAAATTGGCTCAAGCTATTCTACAGGTGGCACTTAACACCCCAAAAACTGGGGAAATTTTATAGGAATTTAAACACAAAATGCTGGAAATGTGGGGAGACAGTAGGCACATATTACCATATGTGGTGGCACTGCAAAAAGGCCAAAGCATACTGGAAAGGAATTCATGAAAAATTACAAAATATATTGAAGATCAAAATTCCACTTTCCTCAGAAATATTCCTACTGGGAATCACGGATGAGGAAACAGATCAAAACATGGACAAACTCATATTCCTTGCGGTAACAGCGGCGAGAATATGTTATGCTAGATACTGGAGAAAGGATGAGATACCCAGGATAGGCGAATGGGAAGTGAAGCTTATGGAAGTGAAAAATATGGATAGACTAAGTTACCTAATTCAGAAATATAAAGGACGGATAGAAAACGAAACGGATTGGACAATGATAGATGAATATTTTAAACAGAAATGAACCAGAAGCAAAGTCGGGAGGAATGAAATCTCCACGAGCCGAGGGGGAAATAAAAGAGAAGAAAGAGAGGATGGAGAAAGAAAGAAAGAAAGAAAAGGAAAACCCCCGCTAAAGACGCCAGGAAGGCAGACCGAAGAAAGAGGGGAACCTCGATTCTTGTCTCTATCTCTTTTAAGACACTTTTACACTTTCCTTTCTGACTTTTCCTACCCTCACACCCATCCACTCCCTACCTACCTTAGCCTACTCTCTCACCCACTACCCCCCCTTTATCTTTCCATTCTCTGATCTACTCATACTGTCTTACTTTTAACTCTACTGAATTCTTTTAACTATATGTATTTAAAAAATGTGAATAAAGATAATTAAAGGATACAAGACACACATGAAAGCGGAAAATCCACACATTAAAAAATTACTGGATTTTTAACCCGAGAGAACACTTCAGTAGTCAGTGCAACTCTATGATCAACATCTATATTGGGTATTTTGGACATTGGCCATAGAATTGAACTGGAGGACCTACAAATTCCAAGATAAGTATTCTCTTTAGGTATTTATTGGTTGTTCAATGTAATTTTGTGGTACACTTCAACTAGAAGTTGACCACAGAGTTATGCTGGAGGACCTAGACATTTCTAGGCCTCTTCTACACTATGTTATAATCCAGATTATCAAAATTGATTATCCACATTATCTGCTTTGAACTGGATTATATGAGTCTACATTGCCATATAATCCAGTTCAAAGAAAACAATCTGGATTTTATATTGCAGTGTAGAAGGGGTCCTAGAGAGAAGATATTAATCCAATACATAAATGATCTAATCCACAAACATTAAACCTGCTCATGTGGACCATCAACAGTATAACAAGTCCTCATCATGGGTACAATCTTAAACATCAGTTATGAATCCTTTAGTTTATTCTGTTTATGGAAGGAGGCAAGAATGAAATTATTATTAAAAAATATCCTAAAGGAACCTAAATATGTTTGTAGGTGGATGGATTATGGATTTATGAATTGGCGAACATTGACTACAAGATGATTTTATTGCTGCTATTGCATTAATTTGATTGTTTTAAATTGTTATAATTATTGTTATACTGTATTTTGTATATTGTATTTTGTGAACTGTTGGGCATCAAATTGTGCCTTTTGTAAGCCGCCCTGAGTCCCCACTAGGGGGTTGAGAAGGCCGAAGCACTCGAAATAAATAAATAAATAGGTATTAATAGAATAGACTCACTGGATCAGTGAAACTTACACATAAATTGACTTGTGAATTATTCATTGAATCACTAGACAGTAGCCTACTACCATCATCTGATAAGACTTTCCCTCCACCCGCCCCAAGGACCTTATATCACATTTACCATCCCGCAAGAAGGCCCAAGACTTTTTTTTTACCCTCTCCATTTTGTATTCAATCTGTACCTAAATAACTTTGTGTCTGTTGGGATGTGATGGAAGTAGGGAGGGTATAAACAGAAGGGCTGAAACGCTATGGAGAGGGAGTTGGGGAGTCGGGGGGGGGGGAGGCGGGAGAGAAGAGAAGGGGCCTACATTGTTAATTGCAGCAATAATATGTTTCATGCTTATGTCTATGTTTGATGTTTTTATAGTTTTAACGGTTTTTATCTACATTTATATGTTATTGATTTAAATATATGATATTTTATATACATATGTGAGGCATTGAATTTGCCATTTATTATGTTGTAAACCGCTTTGAGTCCCCCCAGGGGTGAGAAAAGCGGTATAGAAATGTAGTTAATAAATAAAATATTTATTATTAGTATTATGATGCAGCAGCATTAGTATGGGTTAAGGACTGGGAAGCATTAGATAACAAGAGAATATTAGCAGTGGAAGGAGAGGACCTACGAAGAGGTTGGCACAGCTACCTCTGGAAAGAAAAGATTGAAGTGGAGAAAAATGTTAACAACCATATTATAAGAGCGGCATTGATAAAAACATGGAACAAATACAGAGGGAGATGGTATACCAAGACCCCAATGTGGTTCTCGTCGAACAAGGCAGATCAAAGAAGGGAGGCGGCAAATGACAACTGGCTGACCTATAAGCAAATACTCAATGTAAGTAATGGAAGTAACCAGGTGATAAGACTGAAAACACTAGATGAGATCAGATTAATAGAACCAAAGACAAACTGGTTCCAATACTGGCAAATAAATGAGAATTATAAAGAAGACAGAATAAAAGGATTTGAGATAAAGGAAAACTTGTGGGATAAGATTATAAAAACAGATTCCAAAGTGATAAAGAAAATATACCAACAACTGTTAACCTGGGAAACAGAAGAAGAGCAAGTAAAAGAAGTAATGGTTAAATGGGCCAAAATAGTAAGTCATACGATATCCATGGCAAAATGGGAGGAGATCTGGTCGAAGAAATTAAAAAACATATATGCGACAGAGATAAAAGAGAACTGGTACAAAATGTTCTATCAATGGTACCACACGCCAAAGAGGCTTGGTAAGTATAGCAAAGGAAAAAGAAACAAGAAATGTTGGAGGTGTGAGAAAAAAGTGGGCACATTCGGACATATGTGGTGGGACTGTGGAGCCATCAAAAAGTTTTGGCACGAAATAACCAAAAAGATCGGAGAAATTCTACAGTCACAATTTGAGTTTAAACCGGAGTATTTTTTGCTGGGAATGACACACTTCAATTTAAACAAGAATGATGATAAGATTTTTTTTTTTATCTCACCACATCAGCAAGAATCTGCATAGCGTGCCAGTGGAAAAGTCAAAGCCATGGTATTCCCTGTAGTAACCTACGGATGTGAGAGCTGGACCTTAGGGAAGGCTGAGCGAAGGAAGATAGATGCTTTTGAACTGTGGTGTTGGAGGAAAGTTCTGAGAGTGCCTTGGACTGCGAGAAGATCCAACCAGTCCATACTTCAGGAAATAAAGCCTGACTGCTCGTTGGAGGGAAGGATACTAGAGACAAAGTTGAAGTACTTTGGCCACATCATGAGGAGACAGCAAAGCCTAGAGAAACAATTATGCTGGGGAAGGTGGAAGGTAAAAGGAAGAGGGGCTGACCAAGGGCAAGATGGATGGATGGCATCCTTGAAGTGACTGGACTGACCTTGAAGGAGCTGGGGGTGGTGACGGCCGACAGGGAGCTCTGACGTGGGCTGGTCCATGAGGTCACGAAGAGTCGGAGACGACTGAACGAATGAACAACAACCAACGTTTAACTCCTGAATTGAGAAGACCAGGGACATAATGAATATGGATCTGTTAACCCAGAAAATATCCCAAAATAGATCAATATCCAACAAGACAACCTGGAAGAAACTTACTAACTTTCTGGAAAAAGAACAAATAAAAATTATCTAAAAACAGGAACGAAAGAAGAACCTTCCAGGCAAAGATAGGATAGGTTATAGGATAGCCTCTAGTTTAACACTTAATCGTAGAAGAAAGAAGACAAATGCATACTTGGGGTAGCTGGAAGTTAGAGGGAGCATGTCAAATTAGATGTTTTGTATGTGGTTGTTATACGGTGTTCGGTTCGTTAGTTGTGTAGATGTTATTCGTTGTTTTTTATGTGTGTTAATTCGTAATGTCAATTTTAAATTATAAAATTCAATAAATATTTATTTAAAATAAATAAAATAATAAATAAATACTCTTGTTGAGACTAACAATTAGACTTAAATCAAGAAATAAGCTAAATGTTTTGTCATGTTGACTACCCTTCCCCTCACTACAAAACTGTGGAACTTTCTGTGCCTTCCCACACCATGTATATGAACCCATGTCTCCCTTAAACAAGTCCAGTGGTTTATTCAGCGACCATTCTTGCTTTCAAAATTAACTCACTTGAGTGTGAGTAAAGCCACATTTCATTCTTGTCACTGAATTTCATTTGCTGCTGATGCATTAGCTTTCTTGGATGTCACATTGCCAGACAAAAGAAAGGTGAACGGGTTCACAGTAGTCAATAGTACACAGTACATTAAAGGGATACCGGAGAGATAAAGTCGGAATCCACTTCCAGGGCTGAAATTCTCTGTCATTAGCCCAGGAAAAATCCATGGAGTTGGGACTGAAGAAGCAGCTAGAGCTCGCCATCTAAATCTGGTTCCTGGCTTGGAAACAGTACCAGCCATTCATCACAGAGAGCTATGTAGAGTTTCATTCTTTCCTTGCTCCAGCTATTCTTACCCTTCTCAGTAATATAGGAGCTCTCCTATCTTGCTGTACTGATAGCAACAGGAACAAAGTACAATGAAGGAATAGAAGCACAGGCTCGTCACATCTTTGCCCAGGAAGAAAAGAAACAGAAAAGGACCTTGTTTGGTTTCTCTCTATGTAGGACTACTGAAAGCGCCTGGCAAGGTTTCCTTTGTCAAGTATTTCAGAGGATGAAATCTACATGTTCCAAGCTATGCAATTTTAAGAGACTGGGTTCATTATGCTAAGCAACAGAGATAATTGTTACGATCTCTACATCGCAGGATGAAATATGGAAATTTTATCATAGTGCTTGTTGGATTTTGCAAGTAATATACTATAATAACTTTATTTTTATACCCCACCTCCATGTCCCCTAAGGGACGGCTTACAAAGGGACAAGCCCAGGGAGCACAAAGTTTAAAACATAACACAACAAGATAGCATCAAAACAAAACCAGATAAAAACAAATAATAATAATAAAAATAATAATAATAATTTATTTATTTATATCCTGCCACCAGGCATATAGCCTCATGGTGGTCTACGAAAAGGCCTTACTGGTACATTGTTTAAACTGTTATGTTATGTTATGATCTGATCACCATGCTCAATATATCTCATATGTATGGGGGTATTGGGGTAACGATACAAAAGGTTTGCTAGGGTAGACCCTCTTTCACCCAGACTCACCCCCATACCAGGTGACAGTCGCAGTGAGGAAAAACAACAGGAAAAACTCAGCCACTATTAAGACCTCTCTGGCATAAACCAGTACAGGTGGTCCCAGTGGTCATTGCCGCACTGGGAGCCATGCCAAAAGATCTCAGCCCAACAACACATCAAGAAAAACAACAAGCAATAAACAAAATAAACAATACAATTAATATAACTCACACATAGACAATAACACACAAGGATTTAAAAACCTATGGTCGGGCCAGATGTAATACTTAAAACTTAAAAAAAAAAAAAACAACGCTGGGCATGAACAGAGGAAGGATGTATCTAGAAGGAGGGTTTTAAATGAAAAGTAGAGAGCACCCCAACGGGTAATTAAAGACCTTCTCGGGATATTTTGCAGGGAATTGTTTCCTTTATTCAGGGAAGGCACACTGGAATAGCCACGTTTTCAGCCCCCTCCTAAAGACTGCCAATGTGGGGGCTTGCCTGATATCCTTGGGAAGTGAGTTCCAGAGTTGGGGGGCCACCACCGAGAAGGCCCTCTCCCTCGTCCCCACCAATCGTGCCTGTGAAGGAGGTGGGAGTGAGAGAAGGGCCTCTCCATATGATCGAAGAGATCATGTGGGTTTGTACACAGAAATGCGGTCAAGCAGGTAGGCAGGTCCCAAACCGTTCAGGGCTTTGTAGGTAAGAACCTGCACCTTGAATTGGGATCGGAAAATGAACATATCACAATAAATCATAACATCATAACAGTACCATACAGAACAATAACAGTACCATACAGAACAATAAAAGTGCTGTATGCCTGCTGAAAGTTTCACAGACCTTTCTTGATATTACCAACCTCAACACATTTCTGACATGGGAAACAAAACCCACCCCTCCCCCCAAACCCACCAACTTAGCTGGTTATCTAAGTACTTTTCATACTCTGAATGTCAGCAGCTAATTGAGCTCATTTATGAATTATCTAGCTCGACTGGATTGGCATAATAATTGGAGCAATGTAACAGAGGAGCTCACACAGTATGGAGAACCACTATATATTTGGGCCGGGGGGGGGGGGGGGGGTCAAACTTGCTTTACTTTAATGAAATTTGAAGCTTGTTTCAATAGTTTCACTATTAAACAATATTTGGGGATTTTTATCTGTTGGCTCACAGTTAAAAGGGGCAAGGCCACCTTACTCTAGCTTCCTGAGCCATCTGTGAAAAGAAATGCTAACCACATATCTTTATTTTACTTCTTTTATAGACAAATCGATCATTCCCCTTCAAGCATCCTTAAAATGACTGAAAAAATGGGCATGTCCTGGCAAGGAGTCTAAAGCGATGGAATGCAGTCGCAGATGAGGCACCAGATGAGATGAATTTTTCTCACCAGCCACCACTGGAGATTATGGTTCTTACAGTTCATATATGAGCCCCCATAACCCTTGTCAAAAATGGTGGGATGGTGCATAATTTATAGTTTTCTCCTTCTATTACACCCTCCCTATGCAGTGCACTGGACTAATTGTCTCACGGCAAGCCATGAAAATAAACACAAACATTGCAGAGTCTTTTAACAGAAGTCAGCAGAGATTTACTGTGCACCATCCTGTCCTTTTTTTTCCTGGCAGTTTTGTAATCAAACAAAAACGAAAGTTATTGTTGGAATTCAGCCTGTGATTGTGTTTCAGGATCAGGGTGCTTTGGATGTGGGAAGTAATGCCAATGAATTTCAAGATGACAATGGTTTAGTCAATGATACTGATGCAGAGAAGGACCAGGAGATTCCTGTGCAAAGTGTAGTTTCCCACAAGAATGTCCCTGAAGGGTTTAGGAATGATGGTGTACCCCCTGAATTGTTACCAGATAGTTCTCAGGATTTGGGGCTTGAAAACAACTGGGCACCTGGCCCAGCTGCAAAACTTAATGAGCAAATAGATAGGAAGTAGGACATTAGTCAAAACAGGCAGACCGAACAGTGCCTTCGGCGCTTTGCCAGAATATGACAGAAAAAGATAAGTGAATGTATTGTCGAAGGCTTTCATGGCCGGAATCACTGGGTTGCTGTAGGTTTTTCCGGGCTATATGGCCATGTTCTAGAGGCATTTTCTCCTGACATTTCGCCTGCATCTATGGCAAGCAATTTCAACAGAAAAGAAGAAACCATGAAAATGAAAAAAATATCTGGCTACCAGTATTAAAAAACTCAAAAATTACAACAGCAAAACAACAGAGAGTAAACAATCAGGCACATCAAATCACTCTCAACAAAAAATTCCCCCCAGGCACTTCCAAGCCATTAAATGCTAATCAAGGTGGTCAGTTGAAACATTCACACCTAGCTGCAGCAGACAAAAGTCCTTTGTCCCACCCTGGTCATTCCACAGATATATAAACCCATTTTCCTACTTCCAACAGACCTCACAACCCCTGAGGATGCTTGTCATAGATGCAGGCGAAAATGCCTCTAGAACATGGCCATATAGCCCGGAAAAACCTACAACAACCCAGATAAGGGAATCTCAATTAAAGTGAAACCAATTTCTGAGTACTTGGGATAGCTTAACGAGGGGATAAAAGTTCCAAGTATGGGAAATATAGTCAGCTGAAGCATCGTTTAGAATCAAGTATAGTTTGTGTCCTTGTTTCATGGAAGCCTTGCTGGGAAAATTGTTGTCTAAGTAATTTTTGTTTCATGGTTTGGATACTTGGATTGTATGGCTTGGATTAATGTTTCCTGGTTTTCCGAATTATATTAGAGAAGTGTGGACTTTCCTTTTATGGACTTTATCCTGGACTACTTTTGCTCCTGCTTAACTTCTTACCTAATTGGATTTACCTATTCCTTTAAAGTGCTCTTTACTTTGCTGTTTTTTAATTATCTTCAATAAAAGGATTGTTTTCCAATCAACAGTGTGGTGTTTACAGTCAGAGGGCTTTTCCTGTCCTGGAGTGCAACAGTTATTTTACTCTGCTCCAACCTGAACCTAAAAGAATTTTTTTGTGCCGGAAATACAGACTGTTTTTCTCAGTTTTCATATCTCACTTGAAAAGTTGAAATCCTTAAAGAGTTTAACACTACTTTCTTATATGTGTATTTCTACATTGATTGGGCCAAAATGTGGTGTGGGTTCTTGGCTGGAGGATACATATTCCTAACTCCCTCATCATGGTAGCATGGATTAAGAGTCTCTTAGTTCAACCTCTGGCCCAGGTATGATGCCAGAACCAGGACTGCTCTTTAGCTCCTCTGTTTCTGGCACTGTTGATTAACACTTATTTATTTATTTATTTATTTATCTATCGTGTCAGAGCAGCCAGTCCATTATATTACATTTTTTGACAGAACAAAGCAAACAAACAGAAAAATACACAACTTGTGAGTTTGGTAGCTGGTTAAATGTCCTTTGACCAGTATCTGGCCACTTGCAGTGCTTCCGGTCTTGCCACAAGAAGGTCCGCCATTGTGCATGTGGCAAGGCTCAGGTTGCATTGCAGCAGGTGGTCAGTGGTTTGCTCTTCTCCACACTCGCATGTTGTGGATTCCACTTTGTAGCCCCATTTCTGAAGGTTGGCTCTGCATCTCGTGGTGCCACAGCGCAGTCTGTTCAGTGCCTTCCAAGTCGCCCAGTCTTCTGTGTGCCCAGGAGGGAGTCTCTCATTTGGTATCAGCCATTGGTTGAAGTGCTGGGTTTGAGCCTGCCACTTTTGGACTCTCGCTTGCTGAGATGTGCCAGCGAGTTTCTCTGTAGATCTTAGAAAACTATGTCTAGATTTAAGTCGTTGGCATGCTGGCTGATACCCAAACAGGGGATGAGCTGGAGATGTCTCTGCCTTGGTCCTTTCACTATTGGCTGCTACTTCCCGGTGGATGTCAGGTGGTGCAATACCGGCTAAGCAGTGTAATTTCTCCAGTGGTGTAGGGCGCAGACACCCCGTGATAATGCGGCATGTCTCATTAAGAGCCACATCCACTATTTTAGTATGGTGAGATGTGTTCCACACTGGGCATGCATACTCAGCAGCAGAGTAGCACAGCGCAAGGGCAGATGTCTTCACTGTATCTGGTTGTGATCCCCAGGTTGTGCCAGTCAGCTTTCGTATGATATTGTTTCTAGCACCCACTTTTTGCTTGATGTTCAGGCAGTGCTTCTTGTAGGTAAGAGCACGGTCCAGAGTGACTCCCAGGTATTTGGGTGCGCTGCAATGCTCCAGTGGGATTCCTTCCCAGGTGATCTTCAGAGCTCGGGATGCTTGTCTGTTCTTGAGATGAAAGGCACATGTCTGTGTTTTAGATGGGTTAGGGATCAGCTGGTTTTCCCTGTAATAGGCAGTAAGAGCACCTTGAGCTTCGGAGAGATTCTGTTCTACAGTCTCAAAGCTCCCTGCTTGAGCAGTAATGGCACGATCATCAGCATAGATGAAACTCTCTGTCCCTTCTGGCAGTGGCTGGTCATTTGTGTAGATGTTGACCATGGATGGAGCGAGCACGCTCCCCTGAGGCAGTGATTAACACTGAACAGACTCTTTTCATCACAGTTTAAATCCAAACCAAAGCAGTTGTATTATGTGACAACTTTGATTCATGTGACTAGGTGGGAATCTTGATGATGGGAAACTCTCATCAGTCCTAAACAGGATAGAAAATTGTGATCTATTATGGGAATTGTAGTCTAGCAATCATTTCTGGTTTTCAGCAGTGTAACAATCCTGTTTTATAAAATTAAATTTCCAGTGCACTCAAGTTTTGTTTTGTTTTTAAAGAAAGAGTTTTAAAAGAAAGGGTTGTGTTTTTTCTCTTTATTACTTGCAGATGACCATGCATATGCAAACACGCATCTTGTGGTGAAGACAGAATGTGGAATAATGTGGGAAACATTCATTTGTAATGAGATTTCCTGTAAATTTCGAAATTTATGCTCGAAGGGTGGTGGAAAAGGCCCCTATTCCGTAACACAGTAGCCATCAAAGCACCGAATGTAATATCTCTGAACCTCTTTTCAGTGTCAGTGTGTCTGCTAAATATATCTTATTAATGCTAATTTTAGATGGCTGAGAGTTAATCAATGGACACTCGGGTAATAATTTCCAAGCATGTATAAAGTATTCCAGGGAGAAATGGATAGAGGGAACAGTTGAAAACATGGGCAGCATACTGTTTAAAAAAAGACCTCTGTTAAATAATGTATGTGACAAAATTTTACATAGAGCTGCTAATTATTTTACTGAAACACTTTTAATATTCTAACAGATCTCAAGCAACAGCTACTTTATTTGCTTCAAACTCAGTCAATACATTATGCATTTCAAATGCATATCCATTTCAAATAGAGTGAGTGTTTCTTGAAATGGAGACCACACCACATGGACAAAATTGTATGTATTATGAAATCATGGAAGAGTTAGGAATTTCAGGTCTGTTGGCTTTTCTCCTGACCTTGTGAGCAGACACAAACTGGACATATGTACATTGCGTAATAATAATAATAATAATAATAATAATAATTCTTACCCTCCTCTCTTCATGGCTCGAGGCGAGTTATAGAATAATTAAAACGCATAAGCATTGTAAAAATACTACAAATACACCTATTGAAATGTATGTAGGCAACACTATAATAATAATAATAATAATAATAATAATAATAATAATACTTTATTTGTACCCCGCTACCATCTCCCCAAGGGACTCGGTGCGGCTTACATGAGGCCAAGCCCACAAGACATCAATAAACAGAAGCAATAACAATAAATCAATACAAAACAATTGAAATAAACTCAAAAACAAAAAATACACAATAAGCAATAAACGATAACAATATCAAAAACATACAGCATTTAAAAACCAATGGCCAGGCCAAATTTAAAATTCAAATTTAAAATTTAAAAAAAGTGCTGGGCATAAACAAGGTAAGGCAGATTAGGATAGGGTTTTCGGAGAAAGATGAGGGCACGCAGACAATCCTAAGTCAATATTAAAATGCATTATGAGGGCATATTGCTGAGAGATTCTCCTTATTCTGGGAAGGCACACTGGAACAACCACATTTTCAGGTTCCTCCTAAAGACTGCCAGCGTTGGGGCATGTCTGATGTCCTTAGGGAGTGAATTCCAGAGTCGAGGGGCCACTACCGAGAAGGCCTTCTCCCTCGTCCCCACCAATCACGCCTGTAATGGAGGTGGGAGCGTGAGCAGGGCCTCTCCAGTCCTATTAAAGGGTTCCTTTGGGTTCATGAGCAAAGGGAGCTGGGAAAAAAACTATAGTCCCTCTGCCTTTGCTCCCTTCTTGCATTGATGGGGAAGATCTGAAACAAAATCCATAACCAAACTCAAGTGAAAGCATTTATATGGATCCATGCAATTAAAAAATGCCTTATCAGTCTACTTCCTCCTCATTTGAGCTCTGTGACCACTTGAGTGATATGGTACACTTTTTCAGATCAACAACAACAACATCGATGTTGCAATCCCAGGCGACAGCAGGATTGAAGAGAAACAACCGGGAAAGCTGAAATGATATGAGGATTTAAAGATCAGACTGCAAAGACTCTGGCACAAGCCAGTCAAAGTGGTCCCAGTGGTGATCGGCACACTGGGTGCAGTGCCTAAAGACCTTGGCCTTCACTTAAACACAATCGGCACTAACAAAATTACCATCTGCCAGCTCCAAATGGCCACCTTACTGGAATCTGCATGTATTATTCACCGATACTTCACACAGTCCTAGACACTTGGGACCTAGACACCTCGTGGACAACAAGTTAAACATGAGCCAACAATGTGATGTGGCGGCAAAAAAAGCCAATGGGATTTTGGCCTGCATCAATAGGAGCATAGTGTCTAGATCTAAGGAAGTAATGCTACCCCTCTATTCTGCTTTGGTTAGACCACATCTGGAATATTGTGTCCAATTCTGGGCACCACAATTCAAGAGAGATATTGACAAGCTGGAATGTGTCCAGAGGAGGGCGACTAAAATGATCAAGGGGCTGGAGAACAAGCCCTATGAGGAGCGGCTTAGGGAACTGGGCATGTTTAGCCTGAAGAAGAGAAGGCTGAGAGGAGATATGATAGCCATGTATAAATATGTGAGAGGAAGCCACAGGGAGGAGGGAGCAAGCTTGTTTTCTGCTTCCTTGGAGACTAGGACGCGGAACAATGGCTTCAAACTACAAGAGAGGAGATTCCATCTGAACATTAGGAAGAACTTCCTGACTGTGAGAGCCGTTCAGCAGTGGAACTCTCTGCCCCGGAGTGTGGTGGAGGCTCCTTCTTTGGAAGCTTTTAAGCAGAGGCTGGATGGCCATCTGTCAGGGGTGATTTGAATGCAATATTGCTGCTTCTTGGCAGGGGGTTGGACTGGATGACCCATGAGGTCTCTTCCAACTCTTTGATTCTATGATTCTATGATTCTATAAAATGTTCCACGTGTGATCCAAAACAAGAGTGATCTTGTCTTGTTGTGGTTCAAATAATAATAATAATAATACTTTATTTATAGACCGCCCTATCTCCCCAGAGGGCAGTTTCCAACATGCATGGTAAACATTCAATGTCAACCAATAGACAAAGAAAAATTTCATCAAAACTTTCCTGTCAATGTGGGAAGGAAAACTAGAAGAATACATTTCTAGAATTCTACCCATGTATGGCAATGAACACTTACATAAGGCTTCTCTATATAAATAGGGCCAATTTACAAGGTTTTTAAGATCTCACCCTCTCCATAGATTCATTAGAAAGGATGTGAAAGAAGGCCTTCTTAGAAGTATTTGAAACTTTCTTCCAAGTGAGATTAGGATAGTGACCTCTTTCTTGCCCTCTTAAGCTATTACCTTCCATGTGATAAGTGTACATGTTGTACTTCAGGAAGAAGCAATAAAGTTGGTAGCAGAGTTCTCCTCCATCAAGTTCATAAACAGCTTTCATGGAATCACGAAAGTCTACTCTGAAGAGAGAACTGGGCAATCCTAAGTAAAGTCAGTCAATTACAGCCTTCAGAATGCTGGAGTATAAAACCAGAGAACGGTCTGCCAGTTGAATAGGTCCAGCTAAAAATTGAGAGAAGGTACAGACAGGAATTGATAAAATCTTGAGAGGAATAATCAGAGATAGGGTCAGTTGGGAATATTTTAAAATAGGGCTATAAAGAAATTTGGTCTGAGTGCAAATTTGAGAGTGCAGAAAAAGTTGGAGGTATTACTTTGCATGGAGCATCAGCCTAATTGCTTTAACGTGTTTGTTATATATTACACTTTTAGTTTGTTTGTTTACCTTTGTCCCTGGATAATCTATACCTTGAAATAATCTTATATAAATAAAAATGTAATGTTAGTTCGTGCTACCATCAGAACTCAAAAACCACTGGGGGAATTCACAACAAATTTGGACACAAGACACCTAACAGTCCAATTTATGTCCTCCACTCAAAAAAATTGATTTTGTCATTTGGGAATTGTCATTGTTGGGATTTATATTTTACCTACAATCAAAGAGCATTCTGAACTCCACCAATGATGGAATTGGGCCAAACTTAGCACACAGGGCTCCCATGACCAACAGAACACACTGGAAGGGTTTGGTGGGCATTGACCTTGAGTTTGGGAGTTGTAGTTCACCTACATCCAGAGAGCACTGTGGACTCAAACAATGACGGATCTGGACCAAACTTGCCACGAATATCCCATATTCCCAAATATGAACACAGATGAAGTTTAAGGGAAATAGACCTTGACATTTGGGAGTTGTAGTTGCTGGGATTTATAGTTCACCTACAATCAAAGAGCATTCTGAACTCCACCAATGATGGAATTGAACCAAACATGGCATACAGGACTTCATTGACCAAAAAACACACTGGAAGGGTTTGGTGGGCATTGAGCTTGAGTTTGGGACTTGCAGTTCACCTACATCCAGAGAGCACTTTCTCATTACTTTATTTTCCAGATCAACAGACTGGGCCACAGGTTAGTTAGTCTAGATTAGCCACCTTAGGCCAGCGGTTCTCAACCTGGGGATCGCGACCCCTAGGGGGGTCATTTGGCTATTTTCTGGGGGTCACCAAGCCGCATTGGCTGACCATGCCCCTTCCAAAATGGTGGCCGACCCCCTGAGCCAATGGCACTCCTGGTAGGCTCTTTCTCCTGAGCTTCCCAGAGATCTGTGGGTAGTCAGGAGGAGGAGCTTTGGATGAAAAGGCAAGCTCACCATTCTTTGAAGACCCTCTGTTCTGGGCTGAAGGTGAGTAAACTTCTTCCTGCAGTCCTCAAGGCATAGCCATCCATAGAGCCATCTGCCCATCCCTCGTCTCCTTATGATGGCAGAAGGAGGCGAGCGACGGGCGAGTCGCTCCACGGGCGCCTAGGCCGCACGCAAAGCCATCCGCCCGTCCCTCACCTCCTTCTAATGGCAGAAGGAGGCGAGTGAGGGGCAACTAATTTCTGTTGGTTATGGGAGTTCTGTATGCCAAGCTTCTTCAATTTCATTTTTGTTGGAGTTCAGAATGCTCTCTGATGGCAGAGGAATACTAAATCTCAGCAACTGCAACTCCCAAATATCAAGATCCATTTACCCCAAACTCCACCATTGTTCAAATTTGGGCATATTGAGTATTCATGCCAAATTTGGTCCAGATCCAAATATCAAGATCCATTTTCCCCAAACTCCACCATTGTTTAAATTTGGGCATATTCAGTATTCATGCCAAATTTGGTCCAGATCCATAGTCATTTGGGTTCTCAGTGCTTTC
Organism: Anolis sagrei; assembly: GCF_037176765.1. Lineage (NCBI taxonomy): Eukaryota > Metazoa > Chordata > Lepidosauria > Squamata > Anolidae > Anolis > Anolis sagrei. The sequence continues at coordinate 158,651,611 of NC_090021.1, forward strand.
CGGATGTAGGTGAACTACATCCGGAATTCCTCCCAAACTCCTCCAGTATTTTCTGTTGGTCATGGGAGTTCTATGTGCCAAGTTTGGTCCAGGTCTGTAATTCGTGGGGGATCTCAATGGTCTGTGACAGTCAGAGCTGAATTGGTTGAAGGTACTGCAAATCCCATCATCCGTTGTCCATACTCCCCCAAACATATTGTTTTTGTGATTAGTCACTATGTTTTAATTATGTTCTATTTGTAACAATAAAAATACATCCTGCATATTAGATATTTGCATTAGAATTCATAAGAGTAGCAAAATTATTTATGAAGTAGCAACGAAAATAAGGTTGGGGGTCACCACAACACGAGAAACTTTATTTGGGGGTCACCGCATTAGAAAGGTTGAGAACCACTGCCTTAGGGCCAGGTACCAAATCCAAGGAGAAGACTTAAGAGCAGAATTGGAAATTGGAAATCAAAGAGTTGGAAGAGAACTCATGGGCCATCCAGTCCAACCCCCTGCCAAGAAGCAGGAATATTGCATTCAAATCACCCCTAACAGATGGCATAACAGTCTCTGCTTAAAAGCTTCCAAAGAAGGAGCCTCCACCACACTCCGGGGCAGAGAGTTCCACTGCTGAACAGCTATCACAGTCAGGAAGTTCTTCCTCATGTTCAGATGGAATCTCCTCTCTTGTAGTTTGAAGCCATTGTTCCACGTCCTAGTCTCCAGGGAAGCAGAAAACAAGCTTGCTCCCTCCTCCCTGTGGCTTCCTCTCACATATTTATACATGACTATCATATCCCCTCTCAGCCTTCTCTTCTTCAGGCTAAACATGCCCAGCTCCTTAAGCCGCTCCTCATAGGGCTTGTTCTACAGACCCTTTATCATTTTAGTCACTCTCCTCTGGACACATTCCAGCTTGTCAATATCTCTCTTGAATTGTGGTGCCAATCCAGGAAGGTAATGTAGGTGGAACTTCAAGGCTAATTTCAAACAGGGATTCATCCCACTTACCCCAAACAAGAGAGAAGATTTTATAGCATTCCTTTTTGTCCAAAACAAAGATATGAGTTAGAAAAAAAACCTGTCCCATATCCTTCAGGGATGTGCATTACAATGGACAACAGAGACAAGAGAAAGGACAAAAACATTATCCTCTTTCTCTCACTACATGCCTACATAAAATTATGGGGGTGGGAAAATATCTGCAAAAAATTGGATTTGGAAGTAGTAGTGAATATTTGCTGGAAACTGAAAATGAGATGGAGATGGGCAGGCATCCTGGCATTGACTCTGAAAAATCACTCAAGTTCTTGTGAGTTTTTTGTTTTTATTTTGCAGATGATCCTGAAAAGCTTCTAAGTTTCAGATAGCTCATCCATCTGAAACAGGAGCTATGAAAAGAAACCTACCAAAAACCTGAATTTGCATGGCAGCTACAAACCCATTGAGCCATTTTATATATACCACTTCAAGCAAAGCTATCAATCATGAATTATGTATTCTGTTTGAATGTTTTATGTTTTCAACCGCTTTGAATTTATGTAACAAAGCTAGTCAGAGAGAGACAAACACTCTATCTCACAGATATGATGTAAGAATTAATGCAAAGATATATGGAGTACTTTGAACTCAGGAGGGGGGGGGGTATATAATTGCTAAGTTGTATTATCAGTTTTATAAAAAGGCTGAGGAGCAGGGAAAGGAGGCATGTGTCACTAACCTCTCTGGTATTCAAGGACAAATGTAATCTGGATAATGTGTTGGTACTTCTGTTTTGTGCTCTTCAACCAATGACCTCTTCAATAAATGGTCCTCACACCTTTCCCTTTGTGGGAAATGTCTCTGAAAATAAGATTTCCAGGAAATTAAGGGAAAATGTCTCAGAAAATAAGACTACCCCTCTATTCCACTTTGGTTAGACCACACCTGGAATGTTGTGTCCAATTCTGGGCACCACAATTCAAGAGAGATGTTGACAAGCTGGGATGTGTCCAGAGGAGGGCGACTAAAATGGTCTGGAGAACAAGCCCTATGAGGAGCGGCTTAAGGAGCTGGGCATGTTTGGCCTGAAGAAGAGAAGGATGAAAGGTGATTCTTCTTAGGCGATCCCTCATTTTCTGAGGATGATTGTCTTCCAATATTCTTGTGGGTCCGTATGTGGCTGTGGAGCTCTATTCTTGCTCTGTATCTTCTTCCGCAGTGAGGGCATTGGTTTCCAGGTGGAAGGCGGTCTTGGTCAGGGTTGGCTTGACGCGCCTTCCTCTTGGCACGCTTCTCCCTTTCGCCCTTCATTCATGCCTCCTCAAATTCCACAGCACTGCTGGTCACAGCTGACCTCCAGCTGGAGCGGTCAAGAGCCAGGGCTTCCCAGTTCTCAGTGTCTATGCCAGAGTTTTTAAGGTTGGCTTTGAGCCCAGTGCTATTCAACATTTTTATAAATGACTCTGGATGATGGAATAGAAGGCACGCTTGTCATTGTAGATGACACTAAATTAAAAGTGATAGCTAATATTCCACAGGACAGGATCAGAATCCAAAATGACAGTAACAAATTAAAGAGCTGAGCCCAAACTAACAAAATAAATTTCAACAGAGAGAAATGTAAGATGCTGCATGTAAGCAGAAAAAAAAACATTCATAGGTATAGGGTGGGTCACACCTGGCTTAACAATAGTATTTCAAGAACGTAGCAACAGTAATGCCTCTTCTACATGCATATAGTCACAGACAGAGATAGAACTTTTCATTTCCATCCCACTCTGTCTCGGGCTCAAAATATTGCATGATGAACTGGGGAATTCATCCATCATCACTCAAACATAATATATGTATCTTTTATTGCTAGTGTGGCTGATTCTGCTTATGGGAGCGTAGAAAATAAAAGTGAAATGTGGTATAGTGGTTTGTGTATTGGACCAGAACTGTAAGGGACCATTTACACTGCCATATAAAATCCAGATTATCTGCTTTAAACTGTATTATATGGCAGTGTGGACTCATATAATCCAATTCAAAGCAGATAAAAAGGATTATCTACTTTGTATTGTCGAAGGCTTTCATGGCCAGAATCACTGGGTTGTTGTAGGTTTTTTCGGGCTGTATGGCCATGGTCTAGAGGCATTCACTCCTGACGTTTCGCCTGCATCGATGGCAAGCATCCTCAGAGGTAGTGAGGTCTGTTGGAACTAGGGAAAAGGGTTTATATATCTGTGGAATGACTAGGGTGGGACAAAGGACTCTTGTCTGCTGGAGCTAGGTGTGAATGTTTCAACTGACCACCTTGATTAGCATACAATGGGCTGACTGTGCCTGGAGCAAACTTTTGTTGAGAGGTAATCAAGGTGGTCAGTTGAAACATTAATACCTAGCTCCAGCAGACAAGAGTCCTTTCTCTCACCCTGGTCATTCCACAGATATATAAACCCTTTTTCCTAGTTCCAACAGACCTCACTACCTCTGAGGATGCTTGCCATAGATGCAGGCGAAACGTCAGGAGAGAATGCCTCTAGACCATGGCCATACAGCCCAAAAAAACCTACAACAACCCATTATCTACTTTGATAATCTGGATTATATGGCAGTGTAGATCCATCCTAAGGCCCCTTCCACACAGCTACATAAAATCCACATAGAACTGGATTATATAGCAATGTGGACTCAGATAATAAATTTCAACGCAAATATTGTGGATTATCTTCCTTGATATTCTGAGGGCCCTTCCAGACAGGCTGTATATACCAGGATCTGATCCCAGGTTTTCTGTTTATCTCAGATTATCTGGCAGTTCAGACTCATATAATCCAGTTTAAAGCAGAAAACCTGAGGTCAGATCCTGGGGTATACGGCTGGTCTGGAAGGGCCACGGATTATATGGCTATGTAGAAGAGCCCTAAGAGACCAAGGCTTGACCACCGTAACCCACTGGGTAAATCTGAGCAACACACACTCCCTCAGTTTAAGAGGGAGGCAAAGATGAATCTTCTTTGCTTCATATTTATCCTTACAATAAATCTTGCCTGAAAAAAAAAAACCCTTAAATGCAAAAGTCGGGATTGTGGCGCAGCTGGCTAAGTGTCAGCTGCATTAAGATCACGCTGACCAAAAGGACATGAGTTTGAAGCCAGCCCGGGTTGGAGTGGGTTTCCAACCAATTGTGTAGCCTGTTGTCGACCTTTGCAACCTGAAAGACAGTTGCATCTATCAAGTAGGAAAATTAGGTACCACCTTAAAGTGTGGGGAGGCTAAATTAACTAATTTATGAGGCCATAAAAAAGACTCCAGCAAAGCACTCCAGCAAAAATGCATGCGGATAATGCGGAAGTACTTCATCAGTGTTGAAGATGGACGATGAAAGCAACAGCTCCCCTGGTGGCCAGAAAAAGTTAAATAGCCTCTGTGTATGTCTGTATATGTTGTATGTCAAAATTGGCATTGAATGTTTGTCATATATGTGTACACTGTAATCCGCCCTGAGTCCCCTGCGGGGTGAGAAGGGCAGAATATAAATGCTGTAAATAAATAAATAAAAAGTCGAAGTTGACTTAAAGGAACATAGTTGCAACAGGCCATGGAAACCATGGAAGTTAACTGAACATACCTAGAAGAGTATGAATAAAATGATTTCTCTGTCCATTGTTTTCAATTTCAGGACCAAATCCAGAAAAGCTTTTGCTGTTACTATACCAGTAATTTAATTTCCACAAATCATTAGGGAATTATAATACGATTTGTTCCTGTATCTGCAGGTTGACACTCAGCTGTCTTGTAAGGGCTTTGCAATGGGGGTTCTATTGATTTACACTGATGTACAAAATTGGTGCCACTCTTTACTTCAAGCTTATAAAATGTTATGAGTATAATCTATATGGGGGTTCCTTAAAAGCAGACACATGAAAGAGTCTTTTTATGGATGCCTGGCATGATGCCTTCCTGGCAAGCTGCCTCTGGTCTCTCAGTAGCCGTAAGTCATTTAATCAGGAACATAAAGAATCCTAAGAACTGAGAGAAAGGAGCTTTGGGTGCAAAAAGTCATCCGAATGTTTCCCCATCTAACACTTTCCTGTAAAAACAAAACAAAATAACAGCTTTCCTTTCAGTTAATACCTCTGTAGCAAGCTATTTTTCTTGCTTTCTGTTTGGAGGAGGGGGGAGTGCTCCAGGACCACATCAAAAGGAAAGGATTTCTACTCAACCCTCAAAATGTTGTCACTAAATGTATGATGATGATAACAGTAATTCTAGGTATTTCTCAGAAGTCCTAATAGTTTCCCCCATGCAATCTCAGAAACTGCTGAGGTTGGTTCAATATGAAACCCATCTTCCTATATTGCCTATATTGCATACAGAAAACAGAAATTTAAGTTGAGAAATTTTGCATTGCATTTGAGGGTAATAATGCTGAACGGCAATAACACAAAACAAACTACGGGGATTTTTTTCTCTAGCAAAGGCACTTTTTCTAAAATAAAATAAAGTATCTTACTTAACAACCTAGCTATGAATATTGCTTCCCCTTTCCAAAAAAGACATGGATGCAGATGGCTTAAATCAACATCGATTTTTGCAAACTGAGTAAACAATCAAAATAAACAATACTGTTCCGAATGGAACAAAAATACACATAAGAGTACACACATACGCACTGCAAACTACTCCAACCAGAGAAATCAGCCATAGCAGAGCACCTGATGAACCAACCTGGACACAGCATTTTATTTGAGAACACAGAAATGCTGGACCACTCTCACAACCACCATGGCAGACTACACAGAGAAGCCATTGAAATCCACAAGCATGTGGACAATTTCAACAGAAAGGAAGAAACCATGAAAATGAACAAAATCTGGCTACCAGTATTAAAAAACTCAAAATTTACAACAGCAAAACAACAGAGGAGAAACAAGCAGGCACATAAAATCACTCTCAACAAAAGATTCCCCCCAGGCACATTGAAGCCATTGAATGCTAATCAAGGTGATCAGCTGAAACATTCACACCTAGCCCCAGCAGAAAAAAGTCCTTTGTCTCACCCTGGTCATTCCACAGATATATAAACCCAGCAGACCTCACTACCTCTGAGGATGCTTGCCATAGATGCAGGCGAAACGTCAGGAGAAAAATTGCCTCCAGAACATGGCCATATAGCCCAGAAAAACCTACAACAACCCAGTGATTCCGGCCCTGAAAGCCTTCGACAATACATAATCATTATTGTCTTTCACTCCTCATCCCACCATGAATCATCACATAGTCACAGCACAGTCACAGCATGGAAAGCCGATATACCTATTGGAATAACAGATATATCAAGCTTAATAAATCTTTCTGCATGAAAAAGGTGGAGAAAAATTGGTAATTTTGGCTCAAGGAAAATGACCTAACAATTCTCTTCCAATGTCACTTTAACAGAAACATAACATAACTTCATAATGTTAGCTCCTATGACTATGTAGAAAGTTTGGGAGGTGGAATCTTTTTCTATGTTCATGATTTCTCTCTCTCTCTCCTCCCTTTAATTTAGTTGACAGATAAATTGAATCAAGATCAGAACCAAACTATTACTGACAGACCTTGGAGAGTTCTTTGGGAAGAAAAAGTCACAAAGATGTCACCTTGTATCAGTCTTAGTGAAAGTCTCTTTAATATTCTGGCATGGTAGCACTTGACACCTCGGAGGCAGAAATAAATCGGGAAGCCTATCATCTCTGGAAGTTGTTAGCAATGCACTGATAACGTATAGTAAATGACATATAGGTGGTATACATGACACACACAGCTTTTGGACACAAATATCAAACAATTAATAGAGAGTAAGATGATCAACAGAGTGTGTGCTGGTACGGCTGTACCAGGAGCTCCCACTTTATTTGCTTTGTATTAAATGTTTGCTTGCAGTCCTGGGTTTCAGGGACTCTGCAGATAGGTGGCTTCCTTTGGTTGCAGTCGTAGGGCAAGTCACCTGTCCATCATCATTAAGTTTTGGTTTCGCCCCTTGCTCAGGGCAATTGGGAAGGGAAGGGAGCCATTTTTAGTTAGTCTCAGTAAGGAAAGCTAATGTACAGGACGTGTGCAAGCTTCCCCTGTACAAAAGCTTCAACCCTTAAGACTTTCCAGGGGAAAACAGTCTTAAGAGTCTCCAAAGATTTCCAGGAAAACAGCCCTAAAGACCAAAGAACTCCAGCTGGAGAATATCTAAGCCTTTACTGGTAGGTCCACTCGGTGCTTCAAGACGTAGTTCGACCCGGTAGCGGAGCCCACATCAGTAAGGGTTAGATTACAGTCAGCCTGGGAGAAGTTTATTTTATTTATTTATTTATTTATTTATTTATTTGGTGCATTTGTTGACCACCGTTCTCAGCCCCAGGGCGACTCACGGCGGTGTACAACATATAAAAAGCAATTTACAAAAAACAATAGCAAAAACAGCATATCCACAATACAACAGTTATATAGTTACACTAAATAATCCGCTCCGTCTCATAGTAGAATCGTAACCAATCTCATAGTCCATATTCCGTTCCAGTCATCTTTACCAAATTTTTGTAGCACTTAATTAAATGCCTTCTCAAACAGCCATGTCTTTAGGCTTTTACGGAAAGACATAAGGGAGGGCGCCTGTCTGATGTCTACAGGGAAAGTGTTCCACAGCCGGGGGGCCACCACCGAGAAGGCCCTCTCTCTCGTCCCCGCCAGGCGTGCCTGTGAGGCAGGCGGGATCGAGAGAAGGGCCTCCCCAGACGATCTCAAGGCCCTCGTGGGCTCATAGGCCAAGATGCGGTCCGAGAGGTATTTTGGGCCGGAACCGTTTAGGGCTTTGTAGGCCAAGTTAAAAAGGGGATTTTCCTTTAAAGTAAAGAAGAAGTTATTGAAGACAGTTGCCTGTCCTTCGTGGGCAAGATTAGGAAGTCACCAGTTGCATAAAGCTTGGAAGCATTTGTTTAGCTTTACTGAAGACAAGAGAAGTTTCTGTTTGATTGTTCATTAATAAAAGACTTTGTTATACTTCACAAGCCATCTAAAGATCATTTGTGGTGGAAAACCTCTGAGAACTTCTCTTTGGGCCCCATGGCTTCCCGCTGGGCAAAGGTTGCACGCCCTGTTCTAAAGGAAATTATTTACAGGCCCAGCGTGCGACGGAACAGAGTGAATGCTGTAGACTAGATCACCTGCAAAACCCAGAGGAAAAGCAAGCAACCGAATAATCATTGAACAGTACCGGTTATTTGTTGGTGATCTCCCATTCAAAAACAAACCAATAATAATAATAATTATTATTATTATTATTATTATTATTATTAATAATTTATTTATTTATACCCCGCTCCATCTCCTCCAGGGGGACTCGTAATGGCTTACATGAGGCCATGTCCATCAATACAATAAACACAATATTACACAAAGCATAACACAATATAACACAAAAGCATAAAATAACTAAAACATAAAAAACATAAAGGGCAAAACCAATATAATAAGCGAGACAGCAGTATAAAATCGGACATTAAACACACAGGATTACACGGGGCAGGGCCAAATTTAAGGGAAAAATTAAAATTTTAAAACACTGGGAGATTGGGCTACGGGAATTATTGGGGAGGGAGATCTGTATTGAGGAAGGAATTAATTGCATGAACCATAAAATAAAGTGCTTCTGAGGTACAAAAGTTGGTGATCTACCATTCAAGAACAAACCAAGGCTTGCTCTGCTTCCAAGATCAGATGAGATCTGGTGTATTTTTTCACCCTTTTTGCCTACTTCAAAACAGTCAGCACAACAGCACATACTCATAAAGTTCATTTACATAGAAAAAGGAGTGGTGAATTAAGTACAGCAATCTGATTATCTGGAAAACAAATTTCACAACAATCATACTTAATTTTCCATTAAAATGGGCTCTCATAAAAATGAGCTGAAATGATATTTGTGTTTCATTTGACAACAAATCCCACTTAACACAGCCAGCCTCTTTTCCTAGCTAATGACAAAAATATGCCAGTTTTAAGGAACATTGCTGCTGCTTTCAATAGATTTGACAGTGGGAAACCACTAACTCTACACAATTTGCTTTCTCCAGAAATAAATAATCTTATGAGGACTTTACTTAGTTAATGCTGGTTATTGAGATCTACGGATATTTGACTTTGTTTACATAGTTCTTGAAGCAAGCAACAAGTAATTTTAACAATTTTATTAATGATGCAAGTAAGTCTTCGTAAAATGCAATTTCCTGCAGTCTATCTGGTCCATAGTCTATCCAAATTTCATATGCAGTACATGATACACAAAACAGTATTTTCTCCACAGAAAAGGCTGCTTGCATTGATATTATATAATAATGCTCTCTGTGCACCTCTTCCTGCTCTGCTCCAAAGGAAAACCCCATGTGTGACCTTTAGCAGAATAAGGACCTTATTATATTAGGAAATGCTCAGTTTCTGAGACTGTCTAAGAATGATTTCAAATAGGTCACATTACATAATGATTGTTGCGGTAAATCCTTGCAGGACCAAGTATATGTGTGTTGAAGAAAAACCTTATTGTGTTTAATTATCATGTACAGCTGGAAATGTAGGTCAACCAGGAAGCCTAGATGTGGCACAAGGGGCTATATCTGTTTGACTTTCCTTGAATACATTCTGGAGTACCAGCATGGAGTTCCAGCAGGAGATGCTGAAGGAGAGATCCTGAAGGAGAGCTTCTGGAGAGCCTTTTCTCTGAGGAGACTCATGGACAAAGGCTTTGCTCTGGGGAGCAGTTTGGAGAAGCTACTCTGAAGAAGGCTATGGTGAAATAGCTATTTACTTCAAGGTTTACGTTGATCTCTCATGTGCTGGAAGATGAAGATGCCATATTTTGTGTTTCTTACAAAGACTGTGTAAGTTTGTCGCACTGCTTGTTTTTTGTATGCAACATTGCCAGTTTATGTTTTCATCTCTGCTGAGTAAAGATAAAGATTTTTCTGTTCACTTTTACTCTGATCTGTGAGTCTTCTGAATTTGGGCTTTGGGCACTGGGACGCTGGGCAAAACACGTTGCTGCATAACAATGTTTGCCCCATCGCGTCAGTTTTCTGTAAGAATCCATCTGCAAAGAGTTGCAGAAATTGATTATTTGCTGTTCTGGTACAGCTGTACCAGGAGCTCCAACTTTATTTGCTTTGTATTAAATGTTTGATTGCAGTCCTGGGTTTCAGGGACTCTGCAGATAGGTGGCTTCTTTTGGTTGCAGTCTTAGGGCAAGTCACCCGCCCCTTGCTCAGGGCAATTGGGAAGGGAAGGGAGCCATTTTTAGTTAGTCTCAGCAAGGAAAGCTAATGTACAGGACGTGTGCAAGCTTCCCCTGTACAAAAGCTTCAACTTTTAAGAATTTCCAGGGAAACAGCCCTAAAGAACAAAGAACTCCAGCTGGAGAACATCTAAGCCTTTACTGGTAGGTCCACTCGGAGTTCAAGAAGCAGTTCGACCCGGTAGCGGAGCCCACATCAGTAAGGGTTAAATTACAGTCAGCCTGGGAGAAGTTAAAAAGGGGTTTTTCCTTTAAAGTAAAGAGAAGTTATTGAAGACAGTTGCCTGTCCTTCGTGAGCAAGGTTAGGAATTCACCAGTTGCCTAAAAGCTTGGAATCATTTGCTTAACTTTACTGAAGACAAGAGAAGTTTCTGTCTGATTGTTCATTAATAAAAGACTTTGTTGTACTTCACAAGCCATCTAAAGACCATTTGTGGTAAAACCTCTGAGAACTTCTCTTTAGGCCCCCTGGCTTCCCGCTGGGCAAAGGTTGCACATCCTGTTCTAAAGGAAATTCTTTACAGGCCCAGCTTGCGATAGAACATTTGCAGATGGAATTCTAATTGTACTTTGTTGAAATACTATGGATTCTTCTGTTACTGAAACACTGTTTCATGTGTGATAGGAAAATCTGTATGCATCTCATTAGCAATTATACTTTTCAAAAGGTCATAGAGTAATGAAGGGGGTATTTTGAATCGATTGGGAGGAGCCAGCCTTCCATGGTGTGATGAGTCAAGGTGCAGTATTTTCAACTCATAAGAATCGTAATAATCAGGTGTGATCATGCTCTCTCAATACAGTATGCATCCAGTCCTAAAAAATATGGGATGTATACTAATATAAATTGATTATATCTCAATGCGATAAGGTTCTAGATCTTAAACTGTAGAGATTCTGGTCAACCCAATCCTTGTCAGAGTTTCCCATCATTTGGGAAACACATTTCTAAAAATCTTCTTTTTTCAATTATTTCCAAACATTTTTTCTTCTGTATTGACTTTAGCAAATTACCAATGTATGAACCAGCATTAGGGAGCATGCATTTATTTTAAAAACCCTGGGTCCTGTATTTAACAAATTCCTGGATTGATGTGTAGGTCAGCATCAAAATTCCCTCTGCAAACAAGATGATAAATGTTTGGTACACCTTCACAACAAAACCAAAGGGCCTGGCTTTTCTGAAGGTCAAAACTGGCTCTTTTTGGCCTTCAACTCCCAGAAATCCTAACAGCTGGCAAACTGGCTGGGATTTCTGGGAGTTGTAGGCCAAAAACATCTGGGGACCCCAGGTTGAGAACCACTGCTTTAGATACTCATAGCACACAGTTTGGAGATGCATACCTGCTTCTGCCAATTCGTCTATATTAATAATCTAAAATGTATAATGTGGAGATATATACCAGCAATCCATCCAGGCTTTGGGTAATTCACTTTTTAAATGCAGCTTCCAGAATCAAGAACCATCACAACCACTTGCTAGCAGATTTGGGGAGCTACAGTCTCCCAAGATATATTTTCAAGATCTAGGAAACTTCTTCCCAATGTCATATACTCTGGCTATCAGTGACTCCCTAAGCTGAAAGACAGTGGTTTGTGTGATGGCGCAAGTGGCACCACCTATTTGTAGAACTGTTAGTTGCAAGATTTAAACTGTTGTATCATGCTTAATCCTGCCTTTTTAGCCTGCTTATGTATAGTTGGATGGATTGGTTACTTATAGCTGTCAATCAGTACTGTTTGGCTCCATCTCTTCCTGCAGGAGGGGAGTGCTTCCTTTCTTTTCATTCTGCCATCAGAGTTTCTACCAGATGGACGTGAGTAAGAGACTTGACTCTAAAAGACCCTGATTTAATTACCTCTCAGCATCAGTTCTGAGGTTTATACCCTTGAGACTTATGCTTCATGTTCAGACCAACCTGAACGACGCTGGAAGTCTCAAGCGCCTTCAAACCAGTTCTTTTGGCACTAGAGGAAGATCCTGAGTCTTCAAACATAGGCCATCTGAACTGGGGTTGTGGTTTGCTCCGGCATTCACAGCCATTGAGGAAAGAGGAAACTTGGAAAGGCTTCTCAGCTTCAAACTCCTTGGACCCAGGACTAACTGAGACTGTAACGTATAGTTTCCTTCGCCCCTCTGAAGTTTCCAGCTCATTGCTTTAAAAAGATAACTCATTGTGAACAATAAATACCATTTCGAGTTATCTGTTGTGTTTTGGTCTTTGGGAGTTCCAGTTTCCTATAGGAGGGCAAGAAGCAATCCCCTGGGGAAAGACACCACGTCCATGCCTCCTTCATTGAGAGTTATAGCCCCCAGGCGCGACGGCACAGTTTGCTACACCTGTTTCCTACTCTTTTTTTTAGATCCAAGAGATTGAAACTCTGGACCCCCTCCATTAAATGTATGGGTTCTATCACTGAACTCTGACTTGTAATAATGACATTCTGTTCCATTAATGACACAGCACTGTTTGGAGAAAAAATGCATTATGAACATAGAATTATGGACACCATCATATTGAATCATCAGCCACACGGTGGAAATTCTACTGAAGCAAATTTAAAATATTTTCATAGAAAGTTAAGTCAGCCAACTGTTTGTAAGGAATTTTTTTTTTGTGACTTCCCCAGGCTGTAACCCTAGTTTGCTGGCAATATACAAGCCACAAGGCAGTGTACAACAAACTGCAAATAATATTAGAGACAGAGAAATCTTGAAATAGAACAACATGCTCCAACAAGGGACATTGGGAGGGGGGTTGCTTAAACTAAAGTTTAGCTTTTGTCACGAAGAAAAATAGTCTGAATGGAAACTTTGTAATGGGTTTTACATACCATAAATTCCCGTTGAAATACAGGGAAATGCCTGCAAGACAAAAAGCCAAGATGGAAATTAGGTTTTTCAGTTTTAGAATCACTTATTCTACAGAATCATTCAGTACGAGAAAACCACAAGGTGCTTAGTGTAAAGGAAATCTCTACATTTAAGTCAGCGGGTCCTGATGAAAGACACCCTTGAGCACTGAGAGAAGAACTCACAAAACTAGGAAGCTGTTTGCAATTTTCCCAGAGAACAGATCAGGTCCCATAACACTTTGGGGAAAGGTAAACATCTAGTACTTTGCTGAAACTAGAAAGCAGGGCCTTGGGAGTTTTTACCAAAGAAATTGACTCCAATAACCAAGAACCTATTAGAACAATTACAAGGTGATTGGTTTGCAAGCACTTAGAGAGAGAACACTGAAGCCAGCAGAGATTCATTAAGAACAGATACCTGAAACCTTTATTTGATGAAATAATCCATTCAGTAGAAATATACTTGGCTTTTAGCTACATTTCTCAATGTATTGTAATAGCAGACTTCACTAATATCCAACTTGTATCATTCCAACTCTTGGCCTACCACTAGGGCAGCTGATGGGTGGCACAGTGGGTTAAACCCCTGTGCCAGCAGGACTGAAGACCGACAGGTCACAGGTTCGAATCCGGGGAGAAGCGGATGAGCTCCCTCTATCAGCTCCAGCTCCTCATGTGGGGACATGAGAGAAGCCTCCCACAAGGATGATAAAAATATCAAATCATCCAGGCATCCCCTGGGCAACGTCCTTGCAGACGGCCAATTCTCTCACATCAGAAGCGACTTGCAGTTTCTCAAGTCGCTCCTGCCATGACCAAAAAAAAAAAGCTGATGGATGGAGCTACTGCTGAAGAAGCTGTGAATATTGTGTGCACGCACGCAGACACACACACACACACACACACACACACACACACACACATTTATTTATATTCTGCAGATTACAGAGCAGATTACAGTATACACCAATATAGTCAAACATGCAATGCTTTTTATGCAGTGAACAATGACATGACATACAATACACAAACAAAGGCAAAGGTTTTCATCTCTGGCATCTGGAGGCAATGCTCAACTCAGGTCATGGGGCGGTGCTCTGTTACATTTTCCATGCCAAGGATCCTGTTATCCACAGACCCTCGTAGTCCTGTTATCCATAGACCCTCGTAGCTGCATGGGTACCTTTTACCTTCCTGCCAAGGCGGTACCTATTGATCTATTCACATCACATGTTTTCAAACTGCTAGGTTGAGAGGAGCTAGGGCTGACAGCCGGGAGCTCACCCCAACCCACATCTTCGAGCTGCCAACCTTCCAATCAGCAAGTTTTTCTGCAGTTAGCAGTTTAACCCTCTGTGTTGACCTGATTTGCTTCACTCTACTCATGCTGGATAACGGAAATCACACAAACGGGGGAAGATCTCAAAATACTACAAATCCCACAACTACCAATCTGGTGGGATATGTTTCTAGACATGGAGCGTTTAAGTGATTGTTGAGGTAACGTGTATAAACTAAAAGAGTTGCTGCCACCATCCAAAGAGATCTGGGAATACTAAATATGTTTTCTCTGAGGTAAATCTTCTTATCCACCAGCCCTCCCTTTGGCTCTATTAAATGACTGAATTGTAAAGATGTTAAAAATCACTGGAACTATCCCTATGAAATGAATAACTGCTGAGGCTGCTTAAACCGTGAAATAGAGAAAAGTTTATTAATGTATCTTGAACCAACAACTGTCTTCTTAAACGAGGCACATAAGCTTAAATGGTTACAAAGCACAATAATCTTAGTGGTTACTTAAATAGGTTTCCTTAACTTAAACGTGAGCAAGATCCCTCACTCTACCCTGATCTAGTAGCAGTGAGTCCCTCAGACAAACCAAACCCGGTGGTCCCCAGAGTAAATAGCTTCCCTCTTAACAGAGTTCTCAAACAGCTAAACTACTCTGACCCTCAGAGAGTAAAACACTTGTGTCCTCAATCCAACACAAGCCCACAGGTGTCTACTTTGACCCTTCTGGTCAAATAGATGTAGAACCTGCCTCAAAATACTCTCTGACAGGAAAATTCTGTGCTCACCGAAAATCTGCCACCCTCTCCCTTCAAAGCCAAATCCCTTCTCCCCCTCTGTGACAAGTTGCCAGCTTATTCCTCTCTCCGCTAAACTCCTCCCATTCTGCCTTAGCCAATTCAGGGATAGCTCCAACTCCTCCCACTATTCTATTCTAACCCTCCTAAGATGTCTGCCTCCCTGGTTTACCCTCTCAAAATGGAGGCCTGCTTACTGAAAACTCAGGCTCCTACTTCGGCCTATGAGGTAAGGATCATCACACTGGATCGTATCTCTTAAGTACTTTTCACTGGCAGAGTTTCCACACAACTTGGAAGTCAAGTGTATTCATTATTCTATAATGATGGATAAACTGACTTCTCCTTGCTATGACTACTAAAAATCACCATTCTCTGTTAAAGCTGCATCAATTGTTTTTGGACCCAATGTCACATCCCATATGTCTCTGGAGCAATGCTATTTCAGTTACAAACATTATCACAGATATCTTGCAATGTGTGTTTTTAACATTGGCAACCTGCAATGTTTACAAAGGCCTGTGGAATATTTCATCCTAATTTTGGCAATGGAAGATTGGCTTTAGTGTCAGGTCAGAAAGCCCAAGCAAGCTGCAATGTTGTAGGGTTGGAGCAGTGGACAGAGGCAGCCCTAGGAAATTTTCAACGGTAAGCAAACAGTATTTTGGCGCCCCCCCCCCCCAACCAATAACTGACATATATTTATTTATTTACTTACTTCATTTATATACCGCTTTTCTCAGCCCTTAGGCAACTCAAAGCGGTATTTTCTGTTCGTCGTGGGAGTTCTGTGTGCCATATTCGGTCCAATTCCATCATTGGTGGAGTTCAGAATGCTCTTTGATTGTAGGTGAACTATACATCCCAGTAACTACAACTCGCATATGTCAAGGTCTATTTCCCCCCAAGAGCGCCTCAAGAGCACCCCTGGGCAAAATCAACTATACTGCAAAGGCTTACTTTGCGTAATGGGTTGAGCCGCCCCTGGCAGTGGATGACCTCATAGACAGAACAAAGATCCGTTCAAATAACACTAATTAATTAAAATAATGAAGGTTCCCTTTCTACAAAAAGAGCTGGAAAGTAGGGACTTATAGATAATACAGTTCCTTTGGGAGATAATGAGGAAGGGTAACAAAGTTAGGTACTGTTCTATTATCCGGGTGGAGACCACAAGGGGGAGCTAGAGAGAGAAGGATATTTCATTTTATTTGGGGGGGGGGGAGTTGAAGGGAAAAAACACATTTCCTCTGTTTTCTCTGGTTATTACCCCTCCCTGCTTCTCATATCATAAACAAGGGTTGTTTCCATGATATGGATGAGGGGAATAGCAGGAGAGTCGGGGGAAATGGTTTTACTCGTTCAACCCACCTTCCACCCCTTTAAAATGGACTATCCTTCTCTATCTAGCACCCCCTAGTGGCCTCTGTCCAGATAATGGAACAGTACCCAAAGTTACATTTCCAGAGATTAATAAAATAGAAAGTATTGAACAAATGCAGTGAAAAATTGTTTTAACTTACTTTGAAGAGTTACCTTCTAGGGGCATTTCTAGAGATATTTTAACAGAAAAGTTTGGTGTTTTATGTTATTTTCCTATTTACTTAACTAACAGAAAGCAGCAGAGATGTAACAAGCAGCACAACAAACAATTGGCTTTTTTCAACATTGTAAGCAAGGAACAACAACAGAATACCAATGAATGCCAGGTGCTTTAGGCTATATTTCAGAGGAAGGAAATAGCAAAACCACCACTGAGTATTCCTTGCCTAAGGAAACCCCATGAAATCCATGGGATCGCCATAAGTCAAGAGGCAGCTTGACAGCACACACACAACACTGCGATATGCAATGGGAATAAATACATTTTAAAAAACACCAGAGAACCGTAAATCAGACATTACAATCACATTTCCTCTGGGTATCCTGAAGTTGGTAAAATGCCACCTGCCCTACAGAGGCAAGATGTCCCTGCAATTATGTGTTTTTCAGCAAGGGAAACCATCAATTACAATAATCAACTACTGTCCCTCTTTTTATTTGTCCTACATAGTGATTTGCATTTGGGCCACACTACAGAAAGTCTTGGATTTCAATGTACTTGGGTTCTGACATTTTCCTGTAGTCTTGTCATTTCTTCCAAGCTTGCCTGCAAGCAAGTCACCAAGCTTGGCTGATGAAGCTTCCTTTCAAAGTCCTATTTTTCCCCACACTCTTAATTTCTTGCTCTTTGAAGAAAGCTCAGAGCCCGGAGCCGCCTCCTCATGTTGAGTAAACTGACTGACATGGAAGACTGAAACCTGCCTATCAGTCCTGGAGGAGGTGGAACGGTTACATGATAGCCAGACGTTTCTCCAGAAAATGTAGTAGAGGCTCTTTCTTTGGAGGACTTTAAACAGAATCTGGATGGCCATCTGTCAGGGGTGCTTTGAATGCGATTTCCCTGCTTCTTGGCAGGGGGTTGGACTTGATGGCACAAGGTCTCTTCCAGACTGCATCAATAGATCTAGAGAAGTAATGCTACCCCTCTATTTGGCCTTGGTTAGACCACACCTGGAATATTGTGTCCAATTCTGGGCACCGCAATTCAAGAGAGATATTGACAAGGTGAAAAGTGTCCAGAGGAGGGCGACTGAAAATGATCAAGGGTCTGGAGAATAGGGGACGCCTAGTTTGAGAGCAGTACGTGTGAAAAAGATCTTGGAGTCCTCGTGGACAACAAGTTAAACATGAGCCAACAATGTGATGTGGCAGCAAAAAAAGCAAATGGGATTTTGGCCTGTATCAATAGGAGCATAGTGTCTAGATCTAGGGGAGTCATGCTACCCCTCTATTCTGCTTTGGTTAGACCACACCTGGAATATTGTGTCCAATTCTGGGCGCCACAATTCAAGAGAGATATTGACAAGCTGGAATGTGTCCAGAGGAGGGCAACTAAAATGATCAAGGGTCTGGAGAACAAGCCCTATGAGGAGCGGCTTAAGGAGCTGGGCATGTTTAGCCTGAAGAAGAGAAAGCTGAGAGGAGATATGACAGCCATGTATGTGAGAGGAAGCCACAGGGAGGAGAGAGCAAGCTTGTTTTCTGCTTCCCTGGAGACTAGGACGCGGAACAATGGCTTCAAACTACGAGAGAGGAGATTCCATCTGAACATGAGGAAGAACTTCCTGACTGTGAGAGCCGTTCAGCAGTGGAACTCTCCTGTGGTGGAGGCTCCTTCTTTGGAAGCTTTTAAACAGAGGCTGGATGGCCATCTGTCAGGGGTGATTTGAATGCAATATTCCTGCTTCTTGGCGGGGGGTTGGACTGGATGGCTCATGAGGTCTCTTCCAACTGTTTGATTCTTTTATTCTATGATTCACTTTCTACACTGCAATACTGCTTCTAGCCATTTTAAATGCCTGAGAGGAAAAAAAATGGCAATGGTCAGGGGTGCTGTCCCCTGAGATGACAGTGGCCCTTCCTGTCTCCATGGAATGACCTTGAACAAATCCATCAGCCACATTCAAATAGCCTGTTCTCAACTAATAGATGGGTTTGACTTATACATAAGTATATGGTAATACACTAATAATAAACCATGAGATAACATCAAGTGGAATTTGGGGTGGGTGGGTGGGGGGTTGTTCCATGTCTACCCTTCATCAACAGCTTTATACAGTCGGTCCTCTGTATCCACTGGCGTTTGCTTCCAGGAGCCTCCGTGGATGCTCAAAACCCATTACATGCAATGGTGTAATACAGTTGCATGTTATAACGAAATTAAATGTTTATCGAGGCAGGGTGGACACAACGATCACACCTCTGCCCTCAGTATAATACAAATTAGAGGTTTGACCACAAGATAAATGTGAAAGTGACCGAATGTTCTTGGTAGTATTTGCCGCCACCACCTCAGAATTACTGGCCTGAGGAACCAAAAGGTGTGAATGTATTATAGGTAATAGATGTTTGAACACTTGATTTTCTATGGCTTCTTCCACTGGACGACTGGATTTTAAAAATGTGTTGAGAGAATGAGTTCTGAGGCAAACGAATGGATTGAGGCATACACCAGTTAAAAGTTAACTAAGAAAGAATTTATTTAACTTCATATTAACAACAACTCGTTGGAAATGAGTGGTACAGAATCTTGATTCAATTACAGAGGCTTAGCTGTTTAGACAGTTTTCCCTAAGAATGTAGCTTTGGCTTACTGTGAGTCTCTTTTAACTATACTGTTCAACTTCCTTTTGAAACAGTATCTCACTGAGAACAGCCTCTACTGTCTCACAGAGCAATTAGTCTTTAACTAATTCTCTCCTCAGAGCAATAAGCCTCAAGTGAACAAGTCTTCTTTACTGACCCTCTGTACAGTAAACTTCAAGCCCTTGTCCCTGTCTTATTCTCTCTGACTAAAAGCCCCACTCCCAAAAGCTCACTTTCTTCTGTCTAAATTCTCCTCAGCTCCCCAGCCTAAAAATCCATCTACCCTATTCGATGTTCAAATCCCTTCTCCCTTTTCTGTCAAACTAGACAGCTCATTTCTCTCTCTCTAAACTGACTCCTCCCCTACTGGCTATACCCAATCAGGAGTCAGCTTGACTCCTCCTCCTGCTCTGCTTGACTACCAAGATGCCAGCCACTGCCATGCAGGCTTCGGCCTAGCCAACTGAAAGGTAGATCTATTACACATGTCTTATACAAAATGGGAAACAACTCAAATATGTATTGAATATTTTTTCTAATGTTTTTGAGCCATGGTTGGTTGAATCTGTGGATGTAGAACCTGTGGATGCGGAGGGCCAACTATTTATTTATTTATTTACAGTTTTTATATTCTGCCCTTCTCACCCCGCAGGGGACTCAGGGCGGATTACAGTGTACACATATATGGCAAATATTCAATGCCAATTTTAACATACAACATATACAGACATAGACAGAGGCTATTTAACTTTTTCTGGCCACCAGGGGAGCTATCGCTTTCATCATCCATCTGCGACACTGATGAAGTACTTCCGCATTCCCCGCATGCTTTTGCTGAAGTCTTTTTGGCCTCAAAAATTAGTTAATTTAGCCTCCCCACACTTTTAAGGTGGTACCGTATTTTCCTACTTGACAGATGCAACTGTCTTTTGGGTTGCAAAGGTCGACAACGGGCTACACAATTGGTTGGAAACCCACTCCAACCCGGGCTAACTTTGAACTCATGACCTTTTGGTCAGAGTGATCTTAATGCAGCTGACACTCAGCCGGCTGCGCCACAATCTTGGTGTAAACTATAGATTTGGATGAAGGGTTAAAGCTACAAATTAAAACAAGCCACAGGTGGTGCAACAGAAACATGCTGCAACTCAGCATAGCAATATGGCAAAAGGGGCTCCAGACTGTATATCAAAAGTATTACCCAAAAGCATTACACAGATTGGAAACGATATAAATTGAATTGAAATTCAACAATCAGATTTTGGAGTAAAAGCAAAGGCAAGGATTATTTGTACAAAAAAAAAATCAATCCTACAACCACGTTATATAAAAATGCATGTACTCTTTTGATTGGATCCTATAATAAAATCTGAAAAATTTTGGATTCAGTTGGCATACTTTATTTTCAGAACAATAGTGTACAAATGAAGAGACATAGTGATGGTAAAGAAAGTTGAAAAATTAGGAAGTATGAAAGGTGAAGGAATAGATTTTTTGTGCCCTGAAAACAAATTCGAGGATAATATGGAAACAATTTGCTAAAATGTAAATAGCTGTCATGAGAGTGAATGGAGAAAAATGGTTCATAGTTGATTTGGAAGACAGGCCAATCAGTATGGTTTGAGGTGCCAGGAGTTACATTGACATTAAATATTATGAAGTACTCCCAAAGAGTAGTTGTACTTATATAACTGAATGTCTTTTCATTTTTTTAAAAAAATCCACAAACCAATCTTTGAATTTTAAATACAGAAACATCAGCTGTCACAAAGCAGTAGGAAAGCTTCCTACATGGAGAGAAGTTTGAGATTGTTTATTTATGATATTTTTGCCTTGCCTTTCTGCCACTTTTTATCAAGGCAAACACTGAAGGCAACTAGAAATGTTTCTGAAACAGACAATAAAACAACTATCACAATTGTTCAAAGAAAAGAGAGCAAGAAAAAAAAAACCAAAGACTCAGAAACGAATAGGGCTGGATCCACACTGCCCTATATCCTGAGATCTGATCCCAGGTTATCTGCTTTGAACTGGATTATATGAGTACACTGGAAGACAATCTGGGATAATCTGGGATCAGATTCCAGGCTATAGGGCGGATTCAGCCTAGGAAAGGTCAAGACAATACAAAGATACAGAATGGGGGACAATGCCTGGCTTGAGAGCAGTACGTGTGAAAAAGATCTTGGAGTCCGCGTGGACAGCAAGTTAAACATGAGCCAATAATGTGATGTGACGGCAAAAAAAGCTAATGGGATTTTGGCCTGCATCAATAGGAGCATAGTGTCTAGATCTAGGGAAGTCATGCTACCCCTCTATTCTGCCTTGGCTAGACCACACCTGGAATATTGTGTCCAATTCTGGGCACCACAATTGAAGAGAGATGTTGACAAGGTGGAATGTGTCCAGAGCAGGGCGAATAAAATGATCAAAGGTCTGGAGAACAAGCCCTATGAGGAGCGGCTTAAGGAGCTGGGCATGTTCAGCCTGAAGAAGAGAAGGCTGAGAGGAGATATGATAGCCATGTATAAATATGTGAGAGGAAGCCACAAGGAGGAGGGAGCAAGCTTGTTTTCCGCTTCCCTGGAAACTAGGACGCAGAACAATGGCTTCAAACTACAAGAGAGGAGATTCCATCTGAACATTAGGAAGAACTTCTTGACTATGAGAGCCGTTCAGTAGTGGAACTCTCTGCTCCGGAGTGTGGTGGAGGCTCCTTCTTTGGAAGCTTTTAAACAGAGGCTGGATGGCCATCTGTCAGGGGTGATTTGAATGCAATATTCCTGCTTCTTGGCAGAGGGTTGGACTGGATGGCCCATGAGGTCTCTTCCAACTCTTTGATTCTATGATTCTATAAGACAAGGAAACAGTTTGGTGTTCTCAGTTCAGCATGTCACACTGACACCAGGCTTCATGGGCCGTGGAAAAAGGTTGAAATGACACATTTGGTTAAGCAGGCATTTGCAGAAATGGGCATGCAAATACAGGCGTGACATGTTTGATTTGGTTTTGTAGCAGTAAGCAGGGAAACAGCAGTTGAGAGTGGATTTTTGCCATATCTATGGCATGATCGTGGACACACCATAACTATTCAAATCCATACTGGGGTATGTCATGGCTTTAAATTGTTTGTATCCTACCTTTCATCCAAAGAAGCTAAACAATAAAAAAGCTGCTGTGTTCGATGTAAGAACAGAATATTCCTTCCAGTAACATTTTAGCAGCACGAGACATTCCAAATAGGATGTTTAGCCTCACAACTCTGTGTGTTTTATGAGTTCCATGTAAACGTCCTGCTCCTATTTTATCTCATCATAGTTTGTTAACTGTTTTTATCCTGAATATGTGGCCCGCCCATTGTCATCACTACCGTGATTATGTTTATTGGAATGTTTATTTTATGTTTTTTTTCTTTTAATGTTATTTTGATAATGCTGTTGTTGTTTGTTGTATATGTTTTGATTTTATTGCTGTATTATGTTGTCCGGGCTTGGCCCCATTTAAGCCGCTCTGAGTCCCCATCGGGAAGATCGTGGCGGGGTAGAAATAAAAAATATTATTATTATTATTATTATTATTATTATTATTAACAGCTATCACACATCTACACAAATGCATCTGATGAAGTCCATGAAAGCTTATGCTAGAAAACAAAATCAGTCTCAAATGTACCGGAAGTGTGTGTGTGTGTATAAATAAATGTAATGTTCGTTTGTGATATTAACAGAACTCAAAAGCCACTGGGGGAATTGACACCGAATTTGGACACAAGACAAATGGCTTCTCTGTGCAGTCTGACATGGTGGTTGTTGGAGTGATCCAGCATTTCTGTGTTCTCGAATAATATGCTGTGTCCAGGTTGGTTCATCAGGTGCTCTGCTATGGCTGACTTCTCTGGTTGAAGTAGTCTGCAGTGCCTTTCGTGTTCCTTGATTTGTGTTTGGGCCCTACACAACACTACACAGAGAAGCCATTGAAATCCATAAGCATGTGGATAATTTCAACAGAAAGGAGGAAACCATGAAAATGAACAAAATTTGGCTACCAGTATTAAAAAACTCTAAAATTACAACAGCAAAACAACAGAGAGGAAACAAACAGGGACATCTAATCACTTCTCAACAAAAGATTGCTCCAGGCACTGCCAGGCAATCACATGCTAATCAAGGTGGTCAGTTGAAACATTCACACCTAGCTCCAGCAGACAAGAGTCCTTTGTCCCACCCTGGTCATTCCACAGATATATAAACCCTTTTTCCTAGTTCCAACAGACCCCATTACCTCTGAGGATGCTTGCCATAGATGCAGGCGAAACGTCAGGAGAGAATGCCTCTAGAACATGGCCATATAGCTCAAAGAAACCTACAACAACCCATATTCTGGCTATTTTTGTACATTATGCCAATTTTCTGTGGGGAGATATACTATCTATGGAATATCTTCATCCATTTTTTTTGAGGTCTGATGAATTTCTTGCCATTATTGTAGTTTCATTTGTCTGCCAATGTTTTTAGCCCAATTTACCATACAGCTTTTAATACCTTCAGTTTCGGTTGCCCAACCTAGGAGTTTATCATATATAGGTTGAATGTTTTTAACTGTATTTTTATGAATGTATGGCATCAGATTCTGCCAATCCTGTAAGCAGCCTTGAGTTGCTCTAAGGCTGAGAAAGGTGGGCTTCAAATTCTGTAAGCAAATAACTAATTAAATAAATATAGTTCAGAATGCGTTGGTAATACTGTAATCTCCTGGTAGAAAGAAGAAAACTTACATTGGCTCTTCTAGTTTTGGGAAACTTTCCAGAGCACTGATACCCAATAGCTCTTGTGCTCTAAGAAGAAAGAAAGAGCAAGTGCTTGCCATAGATGCAGGCGAAACGTCAGGAGAAATGCCTCTAGAACATGGCCATATAGCCCGAAAAAACCCACAAGAACCTAAAGAGCAAGTGCTTTGGTAACCGGGGTAGGAGGGAAATTATAGAAGTGCACACGTTTAAATAATGAAACAAAACAAAAATGGTCAAGAACTCTACTTCAATTGATGCTTGGGATAGTGTCAAATTGCCTCATTATCACATGATTTTGAAACATTTCCCAGTGAAAGGAAAGCCTTTATACTTTGATCCCCCTCAAATGTTGCTCATTACAGGTACTAACTTTCAAGCTTTGAGCAAGGGATAGAAAAACCTATTCTTCAGTAGCCAACACTCATTCAAGATCATGTTACATTTAAACATCATGCTTTGTGAAGATATGGGGGAAATCACCAGGCAGTATGAAGAAAACCCAAACTGGGATCAGAATGAATTAAGTTATGAATTGCAGTTCTCATCTTGATGATACCGTACTTTTAACCTGTACGTTCTATAAACACATTAACACTGTTAAGTAGTTTCATGTCTCAGTAGAAAGAAGCACTATGTGGCATATCCCTAAAATTGTAGTTATTTATATCAATAAGAAAACTGGGGAAACTGTAATTTTTCTTGGGCTAGAAAGAGTAGACTTCTACACTAATGAAGCTCTCTCCAGAGAGAAAAGTTTGATGAACAGTCACAACTATTGGCCCAAAGAAATGGAATTTGAGAATGGGTTTTTAAAATGTCCTGATAAAGATAAAACAGATGAAAAACAAACCCTTTAATATCACTGAAATAAATCTATATAAATAAAAACGTAATGTTTGTTTGTGGGATTGACATAACTCAAAAACCACTGGACGAGAATAGGTTGAGATCGTTTCGGCCCCAAGACCTCTAAACATTTGCTTTACCGGATAAAACTGCAACTTGTGTCGAGGGCTGACTTTCAATAGATTGCAGCGAGGGAGCTGTTCTGCTATGTACGAAACCCCGACGTAGAATCAGGTCGTCTACGAATGATTTAGCGCTGGGTTCCCCGCTAACATGTGTTGCGCTACGGGCGAGAGGCGGCCCTCTTCCGGCTGCACTCTGCTCCCGAGACGGACGGCTCTCTGCACCGAGGCCAGCTCACTCCGTTGGGGAGGGTGGCCGGCCCGGCTATCAGGGACCCACTGAGGCTCCTCGGCGCTGCGGTATCGTTCCCTTTAGGGGGATTCTGACTTAGAGGTGTTCAGTCATAATCCCACAGATGGTAGCTTTGCCCCATTGGCTCCTCAGCCGAGCACATACACCAAATGTCTGAACCTGCGGTTCCTCTCGTACTGAGCAGGATTACTAGCGCAACGACGCCTCATCAGTAGGGTAAAACTAACCTATCTCACGACGGTTTCACTGGACGAATTGCTACCAAATTTGGACCTACTAACCCAAGGAGCGACCATCACTCAAAAAATTGATTTTGTCACTTGGTAGTTGTAGTTGCTGGGATTTATACTTCACTTACAATGAAAGAGCATTCTAAACTCCACCAACGAGGGAATTTAACCAAACATGGCACACAGGACTCTCGCGGCCAACAGAAAACACTAGAAAGGTTTGGGGGGCATTGACCTTGAGTTTGGGCGTTGTAGTTCACCTACATCCAGAGAGCATTGTGGACTCAAACAATGATGGATCTGGACCAAACTTGGCACGAATATTCCATATGCCCAACTGTGAACACAGATGGAGTTTGAGGGAAATAGACCTTGACATTTGGGAGTTGTAGTTACTGGGATTTAATAGTTCACCTACAATCAAAGAGCATACTGAACCCCATGAACGACAGAATTGAGGCAAACTTCCCCCACAGAACCCCCCTGACCAACAGGAAATACTTAAGGCCATCCAGTCCAACTCCCTTCACCAGGGCAAGAAAATGTAATCAAAGCCCTCCTGACAAAGAGCCATCCAGCCATAGATATAGATAGATATTAGGGCTGGGCGGTTTCGTTTCGTTAATTCGTAATTCGTTAATAATTCGTTAATTTTTTCAATTACAAAACGATAACGAACCATTCTGGAGCAATTATTAAAAAAAACGAATTTTCAAAAACGTTTTGTAAATGCTTCGTATTTCGATATTGTATTCGTTTCGTTATTGTTTTGAGGTCGTTTTGTTATTATTTCCGCATGTCTGGGCCAGTTTTATGGTTTAATTAGTGAAAAAAAAATATAATATCACACCAACAGTCAACAACAGAGGGAGAGGGAAGCTTCAGAAGGTTTTGGAGGTTTTTTAGCGTATTTCGCAGTCGCGTCCGCCATTAACGAATCGATTCGTTATTGTTTCGGAAATCGATTCGTTAATTTTTTACCATTTACGAAATTTCGTAAATATCGAACTTTTTAAAAGGAAAATTTTGTAATTATTTTAAATATCGAAACAAAAAAAACTCCCCAAATACAAATCGATTTTAGAAACAAATTTTTCCGTTGTTACCCAGGCCTAATAGATATATGTGATTCCCCTGCTCTCTTGGTACATTATTTCTATGTGCCGGGAGAGCTCTGGCAAGGCTGTAATAGAGGCCAGGTAAGTTTTCCTTACTTTTAATGGGGGATTGGGGGCTTTTGGTGGGATTTACGGTGTCCCGGTGTTGCACTGGGAAGTCCCAGTACAACATCTGGACACCGACCCCAGACAGTGTGCACTTTCTGGGATGTGTGTGAACAGGCCCCTAGGAACATCTGCGTTTTTAAAACATGGATGCTCCTGGGAATAACAGCCTGTCTGGAAGCGCCCTATATCTAATTACAGAGCAGTAGTTCTGAAACGGAAAGGGAGGTTTCAGATGTCGTCGTATTTTGACTCTCCAAAACCTCGGCCAGAGTGGTCCATGATGAAGGGCAACATAAAGAGACATCCTGGTTAAGACCCAGCTTCCTTCAAAACAGATTTTCCCAGCCAAGGTTCCCAAAACACTAGAGTCCTGTGAAAGTCACTGGAGATTCTCCAATAGATTATGACTGAGGAAAAAAAATAAACTATATTTTTTATTCAAAGATTCTCTGAAAAGAATCTCAAGGTTTCTTTGTGGTAAACAGTTTGATAAAGGAGATTTCAATGATGAGAAGGATGCCAAAGATGAATGTAATAAAACACACCCAGAGAGGCAAACTGAATATTGCAGATAAGAAATTCAGCTCTAATGATCGAGGTGTGTCTGGCGGTGTACCATCAGTTAATCCTATTAATTTCTGGAAGCATTTTCCTATTTACCTCCTGCCTTAGAAACTACCCTGATCACAGTTAACTCAGCTGGAAAGCTGGTCCTCTTCCAAAACATCATCTTTCAGTTTGAAGCTCCAACCAACATGAGTCAACATATAAAGGAATACAATATTCCTTATTGAGACATACAGGAAGCCATTAGTCAAGACTAATTATTAGTTTTCATTTAAATGGGGAGTCAAGCATGCAGCTTAATTGTAGATACAAAGTTTATCCTTGACTTTATCTTTTATGCTGTTGATTTGCAAGAATTTTAATCGAAATAAAAAAGTGAGTGGAATTAAACTCCCATTCTTCCTTCCTTCTTGCTCACACTTTTCCCCTATAAAAAGAACACTTTAGCATCATATTCAAACTATCCTGACAAATATTTATGATACAAGCCAGACAATGCGTTGTATCAGAGCAAAGCAAGGTGTGTAAACGTGAATATTTAAACTTTAAATTCTAAATTTTAAATAACAGCCCACAGAAACAATCTGGGCCACCACCATCAATGAACATTTTCCCAAAGAAGGGGGTAATCTTGCAGGGGGGTTGTAGTTGCTATTTAAGGATCAAAAGCTGAACACTAGTAATTTTATTCATGAAATCAACAAAATGTTCCTAACAGTTTCCATGGGCTTGTTCAAAAATTGAATGTGCCCATAATGTTGGTCATAATGTCAATTATTTGAATAAAGGTGGAGATTGATTCCCATTGTTTTGACTTGCTCCTATAGGGACAAAATAATTCCTCCATGTTTGCTAGTTTATTATTATTATTATTATTATTATTATTATTATTATTATACCTCTCCTTGCAGTTCAAGTCAGGGTACAACATGATAAAACAGAATACTATTAAAACACTTGTAACAAATGTACACAGGTAAAATTCAGATTAAAATTATCAATAAAATGCAGGTTAAAATTCAAAAGTGAAAATTCTGAATTACAATTAAAGTTGTGTCTTAAATTCTGTCAGCTGGTTGAGCTGTTTATTATTTATTATTATTATTAACTTTATTTATACCCCGCTAACATCTCCGGAAGGACTCGATGTGGCTTACAAAGGCCAAGGCCGCCAACAAAACAACAACATAACAATACAGCAATAAAACTCATAAAGCAAACAATAAACATCAAGCAAAAAATAAAACACTAAAAACAATGACACCATGACGCATTTAAAACATAATGAACAAGATTTAAAAGTGCATGACAGGTGAAATGTAGAGGTTTTGGAGGTAGGTGCAATGTGCAGACAATCCTAAATCTCTAACAAAGTGCATTTGGGACATGTTGCTAGGAATTTCCTATTCTGGAAAGGTACACTGAAACAGCCAAGTCTTCAGGCTCTTCCTAAAGACTGCCAACGTTGGGGCTTGTCTAATGTCCTTGGGGAGAGAGTTCCAGAGTCTGGGGGCCACCACAGAGAAGGCCCTGTCCCTCGTCCCCACCAAACGTGCTTGCGACGCAGGTGGGATCGTGAGCAGGGCCTCTCCAGATGATCGAAGGGATCGTGTGGGTTCATATACGGAGATGCGGTCACGCAGGTAGGTGGGTCCCAAACCGTTTAGGGCTTTGTAGGTGAGCACCTGCATCTTGAATTGGGACTGGAAGATGAACGGCAGCCAATGGAGCTCCTTCTGTAAGGAGCAAGAGTTAACAACCTGGCCACCAACTGTTGGACCAGTTGGAATTTCCGAGCCATTTTCAAGGGCAGCCCCATGTAGAGCGCATTACAGTAGTCCAATCTGGAGGTGACCAAGGCATGGACCACCCCGGCCAGATCAGCCTTCACGAGGTACAGTCGCAGTTGGCACACGAGTCTCAATTGTGCAAAAGCCCTCCCGGCCACCGCCGACACCTGAGCGTAAGTGATGAGTCCAAGAAGACACCCAAACTGTGGACCTGTGACTTCAGGGGGAGTGTAACCCCGTCCAACACAGGTTGCCAGCCTATACCCCAATCCGGTTTACGATCAACTGTTGGAGCTCCTCTGGCAGGTCATTCCATAGTCTTGGGGTGGCTGATGAAAAGGTCCTTTGGGTGGTTTGGGGAGGAGTAAATACTTCTTATCACATGAGACTTGGGCTCCCTCCTAGGATGTCCCCAGGGTGGAGCCAGGACAGAGCCCACCAGAGTCCATCACATGATACAGGGCTACTTCTGGTGAGGCTCCATCCTGGATCCATCCTGAAACATGGGTGGCTACCCATGTTCTCGTTAGGTAAGCCAGGGACAGTAATTTATTTATTTTATTTATTTGACTTGTATACTGCTGCTCCCAGTTTGGCTCGGAGCGGATTACAGAAACAAATTAAAGCAATACAATTAGCTTTAAAAGTAACCATGTCAATAACAATAGGCAGCGAGAACAGGCATAATGGAGGAGGCAGCAATATGGGCAATGTGGGGTGTGGAATCATAGTTTTCCCCACTATCTGCCAGATTTTTACCGCTGCCCTAGAGATGCCCCCGCTGTCCCTTGGCTTAAGAACCTCAGTGTGATGAGGTCCTCTATCTCAACTCCTTATTTTAACTACTTCTTTAGTGAATCTGCAGACACAGAAAGATTCTCTAAGTATTATGGTTTAACTTTTGTTGAATTTTACTTCCATAATCCTGAGAAGGATCTATGAACGTCTGCTGTTGTAAGATGTAAAATAATGTTGTTTAAGGAGCTCCTCTAGAAAAATGTGTAGATAAGTCATCATAATACAAGGCATCATTTCCCTGCTGAAGAAAGGAAGACAGTCCCAGAGAGTACCAAGGAGAGACATAAAGCATTCTCATGGGCATCCTTATTGCTCATTGCAGATTTCTTTTCTAGTCTCCCAAGGAAAAGAAAATCAATTAGGTTAGGAGAATGTAATGTCTTTTGCAGAATGGACAGATAGGTTATATGGCTTGGCCACATAATAGCAGAAATCAAACAGAAGTTCCCAATGCTCCAAAGAAAGAATTTCAATGGTACATGTTAAAGTGCTCCTTCTATAAGTATAAACTAAATTATAAAATAAAAGTTGACAATAATTAACCAGGATGAACATCACTTATCCGAAAGTCAGAAATCGAAAATAGTCCAAAATCCAAATTTGTCTCCATACATGGCTTTCAAATGGTTCAGTGTACACAAACTTTGTTTCATGTACAAAATTATTGTATAAAATTATCTTCATGTAGGGAAGTGGTTCTCAACCTGGGGTCCCCAGATGTTTTTGGCCTACAACTCCCAGAAATCCTAACAGCTGGTAAACTGGCTGGGATTTCTGGGAGTTGTAGGCCAAAGACATCTGGGGACCTCAGGTTGAGAACCATTGATGTAGAGTATATGAAACACACATGAATGTTGCATTTAGGTGTGTGTCCCACCTCCAAGCTATCTCATTATGTATGCAAATGCAAATACAAATATTCCATTTTTAAAAAAATCTGGTCCAAACATTTTGGATAAGAGATACTCAACATGTACAAAAATATACTGCATATAAAAAGAGATATCAAGCCAAGTCGCAATCAACTTTGGAATAGTAAAATGAAACCAGGAATGGTCACATTACATATTGAAAAGAGATGTGCCAAAGAGCAAGGCTCAATTGATATTTAATTGCAAACCACAATCTCATCTGTGCTTTGTTTGCTTCCTTTTAATGCATGAGGATAAGAGCTTTCTTTCTTTTTCATACTTTGCTAGTTCACTTAAATATGACAATTCTTGTTTGCTATGTGAAATCAGGCTTCCAGACCAAGCAGAGAAGCCAGATTTTGGGGGGTGGGGGGTGGTCACTCACTCTCCCTTTTTCCATTTTTTAATGTGATATGTGTTTTTACATAAGAAAATATGCTTTATAAATAACAAATAAAGTCTAAATGCACATTCACATGGAACAAAAAAAAGAAAGATCAACTTTAAAATGGTAGAAGTACAAAGTTGTCGTAAGAAAGCACAAAGTGAAAAGGAAGAAGCATCATTTTCTGCAAAGTATACTCATTCCAGCCTCCCTTCCTCTCTTGCTCTCTCTCCCTTTCTCTTCATGAAGCCAAACATACCAGGAAAGAAAACCCACACAAAATCAAGTAACCCATAGTCCCTCAAAGTGGAAAAGAACTAAGCGGACAGAGGCAGCCCTAGGGAATTTTCAATGGTAAGAAAACAGTATTTTGCCCCCCCCCCCCCAACCAATCACTGATATACATTTTCTGTTCGTCGTTGGAGTTCTGTGGAGTCCTCGTGGACAACAAGATAAACATGAGCCAACAGTGTGATGTGGTGGCAAAAAAAGCCAATGGCATTTTGGCCTGAATCAATAGGAGCATAGTGTCTAGATCTAGGGAAGTAATGCTACCCCTCTATTCTGCTTTGGTTAGACCACACCTGGAATATTGTGTCCAATTCTGGGCACCAAAATTCAAGAGGATAGCCATGTATAAATATGTGAGAGGAAGCCACAGGGAGGAGGAAGCAAGCTTGTTTTCTGCTTCCCTGGAGACTAGGACACGAAACAATGGCTTCAAACTACAAGAAAGGAGATTCCATCTCAACATGAGGAAGAACTTCCTGATTGTGAGAGCCGTTCAGCAGTGGAACTCTCTGCCCCAGAGTGTGGTGAGGACTCCTTCTTTGGAAGCTTTTAAGCAGAGGCTGGATGGCCATCTGTCAGGGGTGATTTGAATGCAATATTCCTGCTTCTTGGCAGGGGGTTGGACTGGATGGCCCATTAGGTCTCTTCCAACTCTTTGATTCTATGATTCTATAAGCATCATTTTCTGCAAAGTATACTCATTCCAGCCTCCCTTGCTCTCTCTCCCTTTCTCTTCATGAAGCCAAATATGCCAGGAAAAAACCCCCACACAAAATCAACTAACCCATATTCCCCCAAAGTGGAAAAGAACTAAGCGGACAGGACAGCAATCCCCTTAAGCGGACAACAGCACAAGGGACAGAGGTTGGTCCCTTGAAGCCCTAAATCCCTGTACTCACATGTTAGTACTCTCTCTGGCACTAGCTCAAAACTCAAAAACTGTTCTTATTTCAAAGCAAAACAGAGCCCAAGCAATGGCTCTTAACTCAAACTTCCTTACTGTGAGAGCTGTTCAGCTGTGGAACTCTCTGCCCTAGAGTGTGGTGGAGGCTCTTTCTTTGGAGGCTTTTAAACAGAGGCTGAATGGCTATCTGTCAGGGTTGCTTTGAATGCAATTTTCCTGCTTCTTGGCAGGGGGTTGGACTGGATGGCTTTAGCCTATAAAGCCCTAAACGGTTCCGGCCCAGCCTACCTGTCCGAACGCATCTCTTCCTACGAACCCTCCAGGAAGTTAAGATCATCTGAGGAGGCCCTGCTCTCGATCCCGTCTGCTTCGCAAGCACGCTTGGCAGGGACGAGGGACAGGGTCTTCTCTGTGATGGCCCCTCGACTGTGGAACTCCCTACCTAGGGATATTAGATCAGCCCCCTCCCTCCTGACTTTTCAGAAGAGAGTAAAAACCTGGCTCTTCGAGCAAGCATTTGGAACCCCGGAATAAATAGTCAAGCTTGAGATGGAGAATGACCCAGGAATGGCCAAGACGATGAAACGGATGAGGATTGGCATGAGAGGATATAGCTCTTTTTAAATTGTTATTGTCTTTTTTGCCTAAATGCACTTAATTGTTTTTGCTTTTTGAATGTATGTATTGATGGCATCGAATTGTGCCGATATGTAGACCGCCCTGAGTTGCCTCGGGCTGATATGGGCGGGATATAAATAATGTAAATAAATAAATAAACTCTATGATTCTATGATTCAAACTGCTCTTAAGTTGGGATGCTCTTAAGTAGAGGTTCTACTGTACAGTATAATAATATTGGGAGAGATGGAATTTCCCAAACTAAGTAAAAAATGTAGTTAGCCATGTCCTCAAGGTTGGCTGAAATGACCCTGAAGATCGCTTCGGGTGTTAACATCTATGACATTCATTTTTCGAGGCACCCTTCATCCATTTGTTGTCCTGTTCTATTTCAGTAACTCTGCCTTTCCAGCACCGACAACCCCAGAATGATAGTTTAGTGTATTTTATCAATGAAACATTTCTAACTACTTCTTTACCCACCTTACAGCCGCACCACAGTAATTATGCTTTCTCTTTTGGTAGAGCATTTCCGTTTCGTCTTCTGACTGAAGTTATTAAAAGTGGTCTAAATTTCAGGCTATTTCTGAACACCAGGAAGGACATTATTGCTGGCCATTTCTCAAATTAACTTTGGGCTCTTTGTTCCCTCCCTCACAGAGTGGTGATTATAGTATAAAGCCAGCTGATATAATTCTGCAAAATATGGCACAGCTGTTATTCACTACTCAGGGGAGACCCATGGCTAAGAAGCATGTAGACCAAATTTCCTTCTTGTCCAAGGGAAGCAATTTAGTTTAGATTCCAGGCTAAAATTATTGGCAGGGCAATAATGCGGAATTCACACTGTGCCTGTTGACACTGCGCAATAGCTAGCTTATGTGTAAAGACTTAAGTCTCCTGAACACCCACATTTTTGAGTTCTTTCCTACAAATAATATATTGTCTCAGTAAAAATCCAGTCTTGATTAGAAAAAATGGTTAACTTCTGTCACTATGAGTTAAATGATTCTTGCCTAAAAGAAAAAAATCCCATGTAACACAGAAGTTCTATTTCCAAAATGTAAGTTTGTTTTGTTTAGTTTAGGTTTAGTTTAGGTTCAGGAACATGAAAGGCACTGCAGACTACTCCAACCAGAGAAGTCAGCCATAGCAGAGCACCTGATGAACCAACCTGGTCACAGAACATTATTTGAGAACACAGAAATGCTGGACCACTCCAACTACCACCATGTCAGACTACACGGAGAAGCCATTGAAATCCACAAGCATGTGGACAATTTTAACAGAAAGGAAGAAACCATGAAAATGAACAAAATCTGGCTACCAGTATTAAAAAACTCTAAAATTACAACAGCAAAACAACAGAGAGTAAACAATCAGGCACATCAGATCACCTCTCAACAAAAGGTTCTCCCAGGCACTTCCAAGCCATTAAATGCTAATCAAGGTGGTCACCTAGCTCCAGCAGACAAGAGTCCTTTGTCCCACCCTGGTCTGCAAAGTTTGGAACTTTTCATAGGCATTGCTATGGTCCAGCTCTTTCATACAGGCATACAGGTTTGATTACATTTGGGTCTATTTTCTATGTTCAAGTCCTGAACCGGTGCTTGGCCACTGTAATGGACTGGATGAGGGCTAACAGATTGAAACTAAATCCAGACAAGACAGAGATACTCCTGGTCAGTCGAAAGGCCGAACAAGGCATAGAGTTACAGCCTGTGCTTGACGGGGTTACACTCCCCCTGAAGGCGCAAGTTCGCAGCTTGGGAGTGATCCTGGACTCATCGCTGAGCCTGGAAACCCAGGTCTCGGCGGTGGTCAAGGGAGCTTTTGCACAGTTAAAACTTGTGCGCCAGCTGCGCCCGTACCTTGGGAAGTCTGACTTGGCAACAGTGGTCCATGCTCTGGTTACATCCCGTATAGACTACTGCAACTTTCTCTACGTGGGGTTGCCTCTGAAGACTGCCCGGAAGCTTCAACTAGTCCAACGAGCGGCAGCCAGATTACTAACAAGAGCTGGGCTCAGGGAGCATACTACTCATCTGTAGTGTCAGCTCCACTGGCTGCCAATTAGCTTCCGAGCACAATTCAAAGTGCTGCTGCTGACCTATAAATCCCTAAACGACTCCGGCCCAGTTTACCTATCCGAACGGCTACTCCCCTATGAACCATCAAGGTTGTTAAGATCTTCTGGAGGGGCTCTGCTCTCGGTCCCACCTCCTTCGCAATCGCGTCTGGTGGAGACGAGGGACAGGGCCTTCTTGGTGGTGGCCCCTCGGCTCTGGAACTCTCTCCCGTTGGAGATTAGATCTGCCCCTTCCCTCCTGGCTTTCAGAAAGCTGGTAAAATCTTGGCTTTGGAATATAGCATTTGCAGAATGATGATTGAATCAATAACGGCTGACCACACCGGCGGATGGTGATAAATTTGTGATTTGACTCTGACGACCTAGCTTTTGTAATTGTATGATCTGTATTTTAATGTATTTTTGTATTAATGAATTATGATGCTATTGTGTTTATTCTATGTTTATGTTTATTCTATGTTCAACAGTGACAAATGCAAGATACTCCACTTTGGCAGGAAAAACGAAATGCAAAGATAGAGAATGGGGGGCAATGCCTGGCTTGAGAGCAGTATGTGTGAAAAAGGTCTTGGAGTTCTTGTGGACAACAAGTTAAACATGAGCCAACAATGTGATGTGGCGGCAAAAAAAGCCAATGGGATTTTGGCCTGCATCAATAGGAGCATAGTGGCTAGATTTAGGGAAGTAATGCTACCCCTCTATTCCACTTTGGTTAGACCACACCTGGAATATTGTGTCCAATTCTGGGCACCACAATTCAAGAGAGATATTGACAAGCTGAAATGTGTCCAGAGGAGGGCGACTAAAATAATCAAGGGTCTGGAGAACAAGCCCTATGAGGAGCAGCTTAAGGAGCTGGGCATGTTTAGCCTGAAGAAGAGAAGGCTGAGAGGAGATATGATAGCCATGTATAAATATGTGAGAGGAAGCCACAGGGAGGAGGGAGCAAGCTTGTTTTCTGCTTCCTTGGAGACTAGGACTCGAAGCAATGGCTTCAAACTACAAGAAAGGAGATTCCATCTGAACATGAGGAAGAACTTCCTGACTGTGAGAGCCGTTCAGCAGTGGAACTCTCTGCCCCGGAGCGTGGTGGAGGCTCCTTCTTTGGAAGCTTTTAAACAGAGGCTGGATGGCCATCTGTCAGGGGTGATTTGAATGCAATATTCCTGCTTCTTGGCAGAGGGTTGGACTGGATGGCCCATGAGGTCTCTTCCAACTCTATGATTCTATGTGTGTATGAATTTTCTTCTGTTAGCCGGCCTGAGTCCCTCTTCGGAGGTCAAGAAGACCGGGTTATGAAAGCTCTAAATAAATAAAATAAATAAATTTTCTGGGTTATGACATAGCAAAAAATGATGACTCATTGATCACTGACTTGTTCACTGCATTGATTTTCTAAATAAATGTACCCAGACCATCAAAGAAAAAAAGTAACAGTATGGACAGCACAGGTCAAGAATGCCTCTGCTTGACCAAGCATGACTTCACTTATATGTATGCTTAGTCAAGCAGAATTATCCAAAAGTGCTGGTATTTGACTAAGCACACCTTAGGGAATGGCCCCTCCCATATTTATTTCTCTGGGCCTTTAAATCTGTGCTTCATTTTGTGCTTTATACACAAGCAAGGCTGCAGGACCTGGTCTCACTCCAAAGTGGCAGCTGCATTGTGGAATCTCACCCAGGCAACATGTACCAGTCTCCCTCCCTGCTGATTTTCCATTGCCAGGTGAAGAGCTGGCTTTTCCCCCCTCTAAGAGCTTTCTCTGTTGTCTGACTTGCTCTGTTTGAAGTATGACATTTGCATTGCTCTTAATTATGGAAATCCAGCTGGCTCTTATTCTTTTGTCTCACGGCAGAGTTTTTGCAATGCTATGGCAAACTGCATTCCTTCTTGTACACTGCTGGGGCTGTGCCTTGTGAACAACAAAAACCGAACAACCAAAACAACTTGTAAACAAGCAATCACTTTGAAAGTTTTTAATATTTTAAAATGACAACGTGTTCTCCTCTCCCTGTCTCTTATTCTCCAGGAATCATGGAGGACGTGAAGAAATAGTATGACACCTCGGATTCTCCAACCAAGAGTTCATTCCCCAAAGTAACATGGTGAGAGGTCATGCCATCAGTGTTGCTTTTATGCTTTTTCTCCATTAGCTCAGCTTATTACGCATGCATACACATATATCCTACTAGCTGTACCCACCACACATTGCTGTGGCCAACCTCTTTCTCACCTTCTTTCTTCCTTTCCTTCCTTCCCTCTTTTTCTTTCCCTTCTGCTTTCCCTTCTTCTTACTTACTTCTCTACCTGTTTCTTTTCTTGCTTCCTTTGCTTTTTGGTTCCATCCTTCCTTGTCTCTTTCCTTCCCTCCCTCTTTCTCTCTTTCATACCTTCTCTCCTTCCTCCCCTCTTTCACTTTTTTTATTTCATTCTCTCCGTCCTTCTCTCCTTCCCTCCTTCTTTACCTCCTTCTCTCTTTCCTTCCTTCCTTCCTTCTCTACCCTTCTTTCTTTCCTTCCTTCTCTCCTTCCCTCTTTCTCTCCCTCTTTCTCTCCCTCCTTCCTTCTCTATCTTTCTTTCTTTCCTTCCTTCTCTCCTTCCTTCTTTCCTTCCTCTTTTTTGTGTATGTTTTGTGTGTATATATGCATAAATGTGTGTATATATGTGTGTTTGTGTATATATATGTGGTTTTGCACGTGCGTTGTAATGTGGGTTTTTTTTTTTTTGCTTTTTAAGTCCCTTCCACTGTGTTTTTCAGTGTTTTTATGAGTGATGGTCACTTGTTGGCCTGAGAGGTGTCTTGTGTCCAAATTTGGTGTCAATTCACCCAGTGATTTTTGAGTTATGTTAATCCCAGAAATGAATATTACATTTTTATTTATATAGAATTTATTTATTTATTTGTCGTGTCAGGGCAACCAGTCAATTATATTACATTTCTAACAGAACAAAGCAAACAAACAGACAAAATACAAAATTTGTGAGTTTGGTAGTTGATTAAATGTCCTTTGACCAGTATCTGGCCACTTGGAGTGCTTCTGGTGTTGCCGCAAGGAGGTCCTCCATTGTACATGTGGCAGGGCTCAGGTTGCATTGCAGCAGGTGGTCAGTGGTTTGCTCTTCTCCACACTCGCATGTCGAGGATTCCGCTTTGTAGCCCCATTTCTTGTGGTTGGTTCTGCATCTCGTGGTGCCAGAGCACAGTCTGTTCAGCACCTTCCAAGTTGCCCAGTTTTCTGTGTGCCCAGGGGGGAGTCTCTCACTTGGTATCAGCCATGGATTGAGGTGCTGGGTTTGAGCCTGCCACTTTTGGACTCTTGCTTGATGAGGTGTTCCAGCGAGTGTCTCTGTAGACCTTAGAAAACTATTTATTTATTTATATATATATATAGAAGAAGATTTGCCTATGCCTGGTATAGAGGTAAGTCAGCGTTTCTCAACCTGGGGGTCGGGACCCCTGAGGGGGTCGCAAGGGGGTGTCAGAGGGGTCACCAAAGACCATCAGAAAACACAGTATTTTCTCTTGGTCATGGGGGGTTTGTGTGGGAAGTTTGGCCCAGTAGAATCATTGGTGGGGTTCAGAATGCTCTTTATTTGTAGGTGAACTATAAATCCCAACAACTACAAAGTGTCAAGGTCTATTTTCCCCCAAAAAAACTCCAGCAGTGTTCACATTTGGGCATATTGTGGATTCGTGCCAAGTTTGGGTCTGATCCATCATTGTTTGAGTCCACAAAGCTCGCTGGACTAGGTGAACTACAACTCCAAAACTCAAGGTAAATGCCCACCAAACCCTTCCAGTATTTTCTGTTGGTCATGGGAGTTCTGTGTACCAAGTTTGGCTTGATTTCATTATTGGTGGAGTTCAGAATGCTCTTTGATTGTAGGTGAACTATAAATCCCAGAAAGTACAACTCCCAAATGACAAAATCAATTTTTTTTTGAGTGAAGGACATACATTGGGTTGTTAGGTGTCTTGTGTCCAAATTTGGTGTCAATTCGTCCAGTGGTTTTTGAGTTCTGTTAATCCCACAAACGAACATTACATTTTTATTTATATAGATTATGAAGGACAGCCTGCATTCTGTTCACTTCTGTTCTTCCTAACCCATTCATACTCCCATTGCTCCCTTGCTATTCACAAAAAGAGCAAGTACTGTCCACTCACCAATGAAATAAAACAGAGGAATGTTACATTATCCTTACAAAAATCATTTGTGATAGCATTACAGAATTTGCCCGAAGCAACTATCCTTAATTTACACAACTCCCTGACAAATTCCGCTTCACCTCCTAAGAGCACCTCATCAGGTCTTTGCTAGGCATTCACAAAGATAAATAGAAATATGACTCCCAGATAAATATTTGCAGATCTTGATACCACAAAGCTCTTCCATTTCCATAATGCTTTGATTATTTATACAACAGCCGAAGCTGAGCCACTGAAAGAAGTCATCCCAGGAGGTTAAAAGGGCCAGAGGTATATCTTCAATCATTTATTATTCAAACAGATTTAATGGAGGTTTCCCCCCTCTTCTTTCTGAGAACACAACTCTCCTAAAAGGAGCAAAGGGGGAAACCGAAAATGCATTTTGCTGTATTCCATCTAGCACTATTGAATAGACAAGAGTGAGGTTCAAAGGTAGAAAGCAGAAGCAGCAACTGCAAGGAATAAAAGAAGAATTACATGTTTACAAAACGTAATTTCAGCAACTTTCCCATAGGATTGAGTTATCCAGACTCCGTTTGGAATGCAAAAGCCCAAAGAAAGAGGATGCAAAGTATCTCCTGGCAGAATGATAAGAACAAAATGCTGCATTTCATAGAATCATAGAATCAAAGAGTTGGAAGAGACCCAGGGGCGGCTCAACCATTACGCAAAGTAAGCATTTGCAGTATAGTTGATTTTGCCCAGGGGCGCTCTTGAGGCGCTCTTGGGGGAAAAATAGACCTTCACATATGTGAGTTGTAGTTGCTGGGATGTATAGTTTACCTACAATCAGAGAGCATTCTGAACTCCACCAGTGATGGAATTGAACCAAATATGGCACACAGAACTCCCACGATGAACAGAAAATATATATCAGTGATTGGTTGGGGGGAGGGCACCAAAATATTGTTTGCTTACTGTTGAAAATTACCTAGGGCCGCCTCTGTAGAGACCTCATGGGCCATCCAGTCCAACCCCCTGCCAAGAAACAGGAATATTGCATTCAAATCACCCCTGACAGATAGCCATCCAGCCTCTGTTTAAAAGCTTCCAAAAAAGGAGCCTCCACCACACTCCAGGGCAGAGAGTTCCACTGCTGAACGGCTCTCACAGTCAGGAAGTTCTTCCTCATGTTCATATGAAATCTCCTTTCCTGTAGTTTGAAGCCATTGTTCCGCGTCCTAGTCTCCAAGGAAGCAGAAAACAAGCTTGCTCCCTCCTCCCTGTGGCTTCTTCTCACATATTTATACATGGCTATCATATCTCCTCTCAGCCTTCTCTTCTTCAGGCTAAACATGCCCAGCTCCTTAAGCCGCTCCTCATAGGGCTTGTTCTCCAGATCCTTGATCATTTTAGTCGCCCTCCTCTGGACACATTCCAGCTTGTCAATATCTCTCTTGAATTGTGGTGCCCAGAATTGGACACAATATTCCAGGTGTGGTCTAACCAAAGCAGAATAGAGGGGTAGCATTACTTCCCTAGGTCTAGACACTATGGACACATTCCAATTTGTCAATCTCTTGAATTGAATTTATTCATGGCTAATAACTTTGATCTACAAGCCATGTAAAATATCTTCCAGTCTTTTTATGGGAAAAATATCCTATGCAATTGCACAAACTGACTGTAGAAGGTGACATCTGGATCCTTTTTAAAAGGTTACTGTGTTCTATATTTAGGGTCTTTCTCCAAGAGACTCCCTAGTGCTTCTATTGCAACTATATTGTTATCAATACCAAAAGAACCAAGGCTATAAATACTATCAGAAGTCTTCTTCTCACCATCTGTACCAGAAGAGAGGAATGACTTCTAAATACATAAGGGCATATTTAAGATAGTTCCAGGACTGAAGCAGAGTAAAGAAATCTACCACTGAGGATTCGAATCACATTTTCTAAGACAGTTTTGTCCAGGTTTTAAAATATTTGGGGAAATCCATATGTCAGCCTCAGTGACATTGGAATATTTTAGCTTGGGGCCTGGTGGCTGGTTCCAAGCTTTAGGACGTTCTATAGACAGAGAATAGAGAACTATTGCAATTGTTGTCCTTCCACTGGAAGGAGAGGGTCCTTTAATTCAGACAAGATTTGCCATCTAGCTATGCTGTAGTTGATTTGTTACTTATGTTTTCAACTGTTTATATTTTCAATTAGATTTACTTTCAAACTTATTGTCAGCCTCCTTGTGCGCCATTCATAGAATCATAGAATCAAAGAGTTGGAAGAGACCTCATGGGCCATCCAGTCCAACTCCCTGCCAAGAAGCAGGAATATTGCATTCAAATCACCCCTGACAGATGGCTATCCAGCCTCTGTTTAAAAGCCTCCAAAGAGGGAGCCTCCACCACACTCCGGGGCAGAGAGTTCCACTGCTGAACGGCTCTCACAGTCAGGAAGTTCTTCCTCATGTTCAGATGGAATCTCCTCTCTTGTAGTTTGAAGCCATTGTTCCACGTCCTAGTCTCCAAGGAAGCAGAAAACAAGCGTGCTCCCTCCTCCCTGTGGCTTCCTCTCACATATTTATACATGGCTATCATATCTCCTCTCAGCCTTCTCTTCTTCAGGCTAAACATGCCCAGCTCCTTAAGCCGCTCCTCATAGGGCTTGTTCTCCAGACCCTTGATCATTGTAGTCACCCTCCTCTGGACACATTCCAGCTTGTCAATATCTCTCTTGAATTGTGGTGCCCAGAATTGCACACAATATTCCAGAAGTGGTCTGACCAAAGTGGAATAGAGGGGTAGCATTACTTCCCTAGATCTAGACACTATGCTCCTCTTGATGCAGGCCAAAATCCCATCACTACCTCTGAGGATGCTTGCCATCAGGCCTGTAGCGAGGGGGTGGTTTTAGGGGTTCAAATCCTCCCCGAAATGTTTCAGATTTTTTAAAAAAACCTGGTTTACTCATGAATTTTAACTGGTTAACCAAATCCCCATGCTAAGTCTATGAGATGCAAAAATCAAGATTCCCTCCAGAACTGAAAGCACTATCTCAAGCAAATATTGACAATTTATTCACACTGTCATTACTTGCAGCAATAGCCGATGTAGTGAAGCAACCAAGTTGGGTTTGCGTGTGTTGAATGCTCTCATTAAGGAGGCCAGACTAGGTGGAGGTGGTTGACAGAGGTGGAGCTGCAGGCTATTGAAGGTTGCTCTGCCCCCTGCTGTGCTCTTGGCTTCAGCGTGAGCTAGGAGGCAGGTTTCAACCCCACCCCCCAAATTGTCAACCCTCCCCGAAATTTTTTTCTGGCTACGGCCCTGCTTGCCATAGATAAGGTGAAATGTCAGGAGAAATGCCTCTAGAACATGGCCATATAGCCTGAAAAAACCTACGACAACCCAGTGATTCCGGCCATGAAAGCCTTCGACAATACATCCCATTGGCTCTTTCTTGGTTGGTTTACCCTTTACAAACCAGAGGCTTCTATTTACAACTACTGTATTGATCTGTCAGCATCAGGTTTGGTTTCTCACAAATGCCATCATACTGTTCTATAGATCTATAGATAGATAGATAGATAGATAGATAGATAGATAGATAGATAGATAGATATACAGGAAGACAAGGTCATGGTGATATTCTTGCTGTAGATGTTTCAAGGAGATGCTTATCATTAGGTATTCAAACTGATCATATATGGATACTACTGAACAAGTAATAAACAACGGATTTCTTTAAGTTTTCTTCAACACTGCTACTCCCACACTATCTTTGTGAATCATTAGATTTCCCTTGCCTGCACATCAAAGAATCCATCAAAAAAGAGGAAGAAATTGAACAAAATAGAACTTTGCTGACCTGTAATTTCTGTATTATTGAGAACTATCGTGAGTGACTGATATGTGTATTTTTCTTTGGAAAAGGTTAAGAACACAATAAAATGCCTTGAAAGAGTATATGTTGATGACAGGTATGGGGATGAAGAAAGCTGAGACATGTCAAAGCAGATTTTGGACAAGATTGATGTTCTTTCGAAAAATAAATAATGGCTAGAGGCTAGTGCTCTGCTGATGTGGATATTGTCTAATTTCTCTCTGTGTGTTCACATACGCAGCACAACCGAGTAAAGACAATGTTCCCATGTTTGTTGTGCTTATGATCTTCTCTTTGTTCAGAAGCCGACAACAGGCTTTCATTGAGCTCCTTTCATGTAAAAACGAACAAAACTGGGTAATAAGAACTTGCGGATAGGCAAATTACTTGTAACTAGCTAGCTATCAGGTTTGGCAATAAAGGTATAATAAAGTTACATTTCACAAGTAACATGACTGGGAACATTATAAGCTAGTTGATTCTTTAAAACAGGTAATATTTTATAATTATATTCCCAATAACTGTTTAAGGATAATTTTATCATTATTATGGTTGAATTGAAACTGTTTTTAATGGCCAGAAAGTGCCAAATTTTGTTCCTGTTGTTTCCTATTTTGTAGATGTTTATCCCAGCATGATCAGTTTTGATACTGGGTTGCTGTGAATTTTCCGGGCAGTATGGTCATGTTCCAGGAGCATTCTCTTCTGACATTTCACCCACATCTATGGGAGGCATCCTCAAAGGTTGTGAAGTCTGTTGGAGACTAGGCAAGTGTGGTTTATATGTCCTGGATGGGAGAAAGATCTCTTGCATGCAGGGGCGGCTCAACCCATTATGCAAAGTAAGCATTTGCAGTATAGTTGATTTTGCCCAGGGGCGCTCTTGAGGCGCTCTTGGGGGAAAATACACCTTGACATATGCGAGTTGTAGTTACTGGGATGTATAGTAAAGGTAAAGGTTGTCCCCTGACATTAAGTCCAGTCATGTCTGACTCTGGGGTGTGGTGCTCATCTCCATTTCTAAGCCGAAGAGCCGGCGTTGTCCATAGCCACCTCCAAGGTCATGTGGCCGGCATGACTGCATGGAGCGCCATTACCTTCCCGCCGGAGTGGGATGTATAGTTCACCTAAAATCAAAGAGCATTCTGAACTCCACCAATGATGGAATTGAACCAAATATGGCACACAGAGCTCCCACGACAAACAGAAAATATATATCAGTGATTGGTTGGGGGGGGGGGGGGAATACTATTTGCTTTCTGTTAAAAATTACCTAGTGCCACTTCTGCTTGCCTGTTTGAATTCCACAGATATATAAACCCCACCTGCCCAGTTTCCAACAGACTTTACGCCCTCTGAGGATGCATGCCATAGATGTGAAATGTCAGGAGAGAATGCTTCTGGAACATGGCCATACAGCTTGGAAAACTCACAGCAACCCAGTGATTCCAGTCATGAAAGCTTTTGACAACAGATTTTATACTGTTGGAAGAAAATAAAGCTGGATCTACACTGCCCTATATCCCAGGATCTGATCCCAGATTATCCACTTTGAATGGGATTATATGAGACTACACTACCAGATAATCTGGGATATCCAGATAAT
Source organism: Anolis sagrei (assembly GCF_037176765.1). Classification (NCBI taxonomy): domain Eukaryota; kingdom Metazoa; phylum Chordata; class Lepidosauria; order Squamata; family Anolidae; genus Anolis; species Anolis sagrei. The sequence goes on from NC_090021.1 coordinate 158,696,478, forward strand.
CCTCGGATATACAGCAGTCTAGATCCAGCCTTAGAATTAAAATTCAGCTGTATACTGATCTGTTTTAATGAGCCTAATAAACTCCACCTTGATAATAGCCTGTATTATATGCAAAACACTGTCATTTCTCTATGCAAGAAATGCTGCAATTGCAATATTATGTTCCTGTCCAACCACAGGAATAATGAGATTGGACACAAGATATGGGATGAAATAAGGACAACTTTATTAATTGTGACCTATTAAATTGTTTCTTTGGTGATGAGCAAAACTAAAAGAGGAGGGCAACTTGGTGTTAGGATGGCTGGAGAAGCAAAGAGGGCAGCCCCAACCCTCCTCCAAACCCTCCTAAAACCCATAAAATAAAATAAAAATCCTTACTATGTCACCATGAGGCTGCTCTGACAGACATACTGGCACATAAAAATGATGTGCCAGGAGATGCGGGAGTGGCCAAAGTCACAGATCTTCTTAGCCTAACATAAATGAGATGCTTACAGGTCTGTTTACTATATATGAAATGGCACACTTTTTGCTGTATCCTGCTTCTCCCAACTCTCCTGCATGTTTCATTCAATACCCTAAGACATAAAACACAGGGCCCTTCTACACAGCCCTATTTCCCATAATATCAAGGCAGAAAATCCCATAATATCTGCTTTGAACTAAGTTATCTATCTGAGTCCACACTCGGATAATGTGGTATTTTCTCCCTTGATATTCTGGGATATAGGGCTGTGTGAGAAGGGTACCCAGAAGAAGAATGAAGAAAAATAATAATAATAAATAATAAACCTTTATTTATACCCCGCTACCATCTCCTGCAGGACTCGGTGCGGCTTACAAGAGGCCGAGCCCAAATACATCATAAAACATAACAACAACAATACAACAGTAAATAACTCATAACAAAACAAAACAATACAATAATGACATGACGCAATTAAAAACCTGTGGAAGGACCAAATGTTAAGAATTAAAATTTTAAAATGCTGGGCATGTCCAGGGAAATAGATTGGATATTTTAAAGAAAGGTGGGCGTGCAGACAGTACTAACTCTCTCGTAAAGTGCATTTGGGACATATTGCTTGGGAGTCCTTATTCTGGGAAGGCAAACTGGAACATCCACATCTTCAAGCTCCTTCTAAAAATTGCCAACGTTGGGGCCTGCCTGATGTCCTTGGGGAGGGAGTTCCAGAGTCGTGGGGCCACCACCGAAAAGGCCCTGTCCCTCGTCCCCACCAATTGCGCCTGCGATGCAGGTGAGATCGCGAGCAGGGCCTCTCCAGATGAACGAAGAGATTGTGTGGGTTCGTATACAGAAATGCGGTCATGTATACGAACGGCCGTGTGGGTTCGTATACAAAAAACAATCTGTTCTCAATATCATCGTTTACATTTCATAGAATCCTAGAGTTGGGAGAGACCTTGTGAATCATCCAATCCAGCCCCCTGCCAAGAAGCAAGAAAATCACATTCAAAGCACCACCGACAGGTGGCCATTCAGCCTCTGTTGAAAAGCCTCTAAAGAAGGAGGCGCCGACACACTCTGGCGAAGAGCTCTCACAGTTAGGAAGTTCTTCCTAATGTTCAGGTGGTTTTTCCCAGACATACATGCCTTCCTGGTGTTTCTCTCTCAATGACACATTTTGATAACATTAAGGATCTACACAAAGAAAATGAAATCAAAATGTGACATTGAGAGAGAAATACCAGCAAGGCATGTATGTCTGGGAAAAACCACCTAAACAATAGGAAGAACTTCCTATGTGCTATCAGAATCAAAGATACAGATTTTCCACTTTGGAGCAGGGAGAAATGATGCTCCTTTCAGCCTTCACTGTGTGCTTCTAAGGAAAAGTGCTTTGCAAACACTCCAATGGCCTTGGAACACTCTCTCAGTTTGCCTTGTGCATAAAAACTTAAAGAAGTCTATTGAAGCAAGAGCTTCTTAAAAGCATGGTCTTAACAAATTGTTAAGTCTTTCAGTGACTCCACTTTGAGAGAACTGGTTATGTGGAACATACAGAAATGTCTTTCTAGTGCATTGTGGCCAAAAAAATGAGAAGAAAACATAAAGAACAAATAGGAAAGGAGAAAATAGTAATTTCACACCTTCCTCCAAAATCCTCTGATTTTGCAGGAATTAGTGCAGTTTAATACCACTTTAACTGCCATGGCTTGATGCTATGGAATCCTGGGTGTTGTAGTGTGATGAGGAGTCATTACTTTGGTAGAGAAGGCTAAAAATGTTGTAAAACTACAGCTTTCATGATTCTATAGCACTGGATTTAAACTGTATTAATTCTACAGTAATCAGTGGTTCTCAACCTGGGGTCCCCAGATGTTTTTGGCCTTCAACTCCCAGAAAACCTAACAGCCACTAAACTGGCTGGGAGTTCTGGGAATTGTAGGCCAAAAACATCTGGGGACCCCAGGTTGAGAACCACTAGTATAGATGCACCAAGAGTCTCACAATAAAAAGACCAGAGTAAACATGGGAGTCGTGAGATTTAAAAGTGGGTTCTCTTATGTGCTGGCAACTGGTGGAAGAACTAGAAAGAAAAGGCACAACTGATGGTGATCGAAAGTGGGGGCTTTAAAATATCTGTATTAGGAACAGTACTCTTTATCTCATTCAAAAACAGTTTGAAATCATGGGATAAATAGACTAAACACTATGTTCTGCATAGTCCCAAATTATTCTGGATGGTGAAAATGTGTTTGAAATTTTCTAAATTTCTCTCAAATAGATGAATAGATAGATGCTTTTGAACTGTGGTGCTGGGGGAAAGTTCTGAGAGTGCCTTGGACCGTGAGAAGATCCAACCAGTCCATACTTCAGGAAATAAAGCCCGACTGCTTATTGGAGAGAAGGATCGTAGAAGCAAAGACGAAGTACTTTAGACACATCATGAAAAAAAGGAAAGCTTAGAGAAGACAATGATGCTGGGGAAAATGGAAGGAAAAAGGAAGAGGGGCCGACCAAGGGCAAGATGGATGGATGGCATCCTTGAAGTGACTGGATTGACCTTGAAGGAGCTGGGGGTGGTGAAGGCCGACGGGAGCTCTGGCATGGGTTGGTCCATGCCAGAGCTACCACTATTCACTTTTCCACATGATCACCAGACAATTGGATACATCTCTGCCAATGATAAACTAGTTTTCTGAAGCCATCATGGAAGAAGTTGACATTCTGGGTTGTAGGTTTTTTCGAGCTATATGGCCATGGTCTAGAGCAGGGGTCCACAAACTTTTTAAACAGAGGGCCAGGTCACACTCCCTCAAACTGTTGGAGGGCCGGATTATAATTTGAAAAAGACATGAATGAATTCCTGTGCACACTGCACATACTTTATTTGTAGTGCAAAAAACACTTCAATGCAATACAATAATTAAAATGAATAACAATTTTAACAAATACAAACTTATTAGTATTACAATGGGAAGTGTGCATTTTTACAGTTAGAAGACTGATGAGATAGGATTGTTGTTGTTGTTGTTTTTGTTGTTGTGTGTTTTCAAGTCGTTTCAGACTTAGATTGACCCTGAGCGAGGGCCGGGTAAATGACCTTGGAGGGCCGCATCCGGCCCCGGGCCTTAGTTTGAGGACCCTTGGTCTAGAGAATGCCTTTAGACCATGGCCATATAGCCTGAAAAAAACCAAAACAACCCAGTGATTCCGGCCATGAAAGCCTTCGACAAGTTGACACTCTGTTTCCAAAACCACCACCTCACAGTTCTATCAACGTCTTCATCAGAAGCATAATGATGTCCCCGCATATCTTCTTTCATTATTGGGAACAGATAGAAGTTAGATGGTGCTAAATCTGGACTGTATGGAGGATATTGTATGGTGGTGAGATCCAGTCTCTGAAGTTTCAAGTCTGTACGCTTTCATTTCAGGCATCAGCATCCTGGGTACCCATCGTGCACAGATCTTCTGATAGCCAAGCGAAGCAATAATGTGACTCACACATTCTTGGTAAATGCTGATTATGCTTGAAATTTCTCTCTGAGTGATACGACGATCATCCTAAATCAATCTGTTAACCTTTTGCTTGTGAAACTTGGTGGTTGCTGCCACAGGACGCCCAACTCTTTGTTGGTCACGCAAGTCAGATGTTCCCATCTCAACATTTTTAAACTTACTCACCCAATGGTGTACAGTACTCACATCAACACAATCACCATAAACAGCTTGCATTCTTTGATGAATCTCCTTTGGGGTGACACCTTCTGCTGTCAAGAATTCAATTGCCATACATCAAGAGAACCACTGACCGCATAGGGAAGTTGATGAGGAAACACAACATGCAAACTATCTACAGACCCACCAAGAAAATCCAACAAATGCTATGTTCAGCAAAGGACAAGAGGGATCCTCTCACTTCTGCAGGAGTCTACCATATACCATGCTGCTGTGGACAAGTCTACATAGGGACCACCAAACGCAGCATTGCCCAAACATGAATCAAGGAACATGAAAGGCACCACAGACTACTTCAACCAGAGAAGTCAGCCATAGCAGAGCACCTGATGAACCAGCCTGGACACAGCATATTATTTGAGAACACAGAAATGCTGGACCACACCAACAACCACCATGTCAGACTACACAGAGAAGCCATTGAAATCCACAAGCATGTGGACAATTTCAACAGAAAGGAGAAAACCATGAAAATGAACAAAATCTGGCTACCAGTATTAAAAACCTCTAAAATTAGAACAGCACAACAAACAAGGACATCTAATCACCTCTCAACAAAAGATTGCTCCAGGCACTGTCAGGCCATTACATGCTAATCAAGGTGGTCAGTTGAAACATTCACACCTAGCTCCAGCAGACAAGAGTCCTTTGTCCCATCCTGGTCATTCCACAGATATATAAACCCTTTTTCCTAGTTCCAACAGAGTTCACTACCTCTGAGGATGCTTGCCATAGATGCAGGTGAAACGTCGGGAGAGAATGCCTCTAGACCATGGCCATATAGCCCGAAAAAACCTACAACAACCCAATTCAATATCTGCACATTGCTTAAGTCACATTGACCAACCGTCTGCACTTTACACTTTACCAACACAACCGTTCAATGCTAAGGCTTCCCGCCAAAATGCAACTGTAGAGGAGAGTCTACTGAACAAGCCAGTACCTGCCACATAACAGTACTGCCATCTGTTGAGGAGTTACGAAGGTGGAGGCATTACTTTTCATTCAACCCTCGTACCAATGACTGTACCAACTCATTTTGCTGTATATGTTGACCAGGCCTAAATTGCATACTTTAGGGTTTGTTATTTTGCCAACATTTTTAATTAGGCTGGAAGATGGCATCAGGAGCAAGGAAAAGATCATTTTGTAAAGGAACGTGGTCGACTTTGTGCTGTGAGTTTTTCCTCTAATTTCTCATGTTTTCTGCCCACAGATAAGCAACTCTGACTCACACTAATGAGATATCCATGGCCACCAGTATTTGTACATTTATCTTGTGTTTCCCTTATCTGTGCCTGGAAATGTTTTATACTGCTGAGAAGAAACGTAACTATAGACTCCTGAATGCTGTTGTTTAAACAATATCTTTTATTCCGTCCTCTGACAAGTCTGAAGGTGTGCACAACGTGACAGGAGTTTTGCCATGGTAACTGAATGTTATGACAAAAGTATAACCAGAATCTATACCTTTTTGTAATTGCTGCAGAAAAGTAATTTCCCCCACATACTTTCACATCAGCATGGCACTTGTTTTGTCAGTCTTTGAAATTTACATATGCATCCTACATGCTTCAGACAGAAGCGGTAGCTTTCCTATTGACATGAAAATATATTATGTTGTCAAAAAAACATTAAGGCAAAACCAACTTTCCAAACCATATGCACAGAGACACATTTCGTTCTTCTGCATCACATATCTCCTTAGCCAACAACAACCAAATTCAAAGTGAACATTAGCTATGGATCCATATCTTCATAGGAATGTTGCTTGATTGGTTGCGGCAAAGACAGCCACATTGATATAATGAGACTTACATCGAGGCCACTTCTTGACATACGGCGGCCCCATGAATTTTATAGGGTTTTCTTAGGCCAGGAATACTCAGGCCTCTTCTACACTGCCATATAAAATCCAGATTATCTGTTTTAAACTGGGTTATATGACAGTGTAGACCAGTGTTTCTCAACCTGGGGGTTGGGACCCCTGGGGGGGTCGTGAAGGGGTGTCAGAGGGGTCACCAAAGACCATCAGAAACACAGTATTTTCTATTGGTCATGGGGGCCTCTATGTGGGAAGTTTGGCCCAATTCTATCATTGTTGGGGTTCAAAACGCTCCTTGATTGTAGGTGAACTACAAATTCCTGCAAGTACAACTCCGAAATCTCAAGGTCTATTTTCCCAAAACACCATGAGTGTTCACATTTGGGCATATGGAGTATCCGTGCCAAGTATGGTCCAGATCCATCATTGTTGGAGTCTAGAGTGCTCTCTGGATGTAGGCAAACTTCAACTCCCAAACTCAAGGTCAATGCCCACCAAACCCTTCCAGTATGTTCTGTTGGTCATGGGAGTTCTGTGTGCCAACTTTGGTTCAATTCCATTGTTGGTGGGGTTCAGAATGCTCTTTGTTTACAGGTTAACTATAAATCCCAGCAACTACAACTCCCAAATGGCAAAATCAATCCCCCCGCCAACCCCACCAGTATTCAGATTTGGGCATACCGGGTATTTGTGCCAAATTTGCTCCAGTGAATGAAAATACATCCTGCAGATCATTATTTACATGGCATTTCATAATGTTAGGGTTATGGTTGGGGGTCTCCACAACATGAGGAACTGTATTAAGGGCTCACGGCATTAGGAAGGTTGAGAACCACTGGTGTAGACTCATATAATCCAGTTGTCAGGTTTTACAATGTATGGTAATGTAATATAGCTGAGTCATGCACTGCTAATAGACAAAAAAAAGCCAATGGGATTTTGGCCTGCATCAATAGGAGCATAGTGTCTAGATCTAGGGAAGTCACGCTACCCCTCTATTCTGCTTTGGTTAGACCACACCTGGAATATTGTGTCCAATTCTGGGCACCACAATTCAAGAGAGATATTGACAAGCTGGAATGTGTCCAGAGGAGGGCGACTAAAATGATCAAGGGTCTGGAGAACAAGCCCTATAAGGAGCGGCTTAAGGAGCTGGGCATGTTTAGCCTGAAGAAGAGAAGGCTGAGAGGAGATATGATAGCCATGTATAAATATGTGAGAGGAAGTCACAGGGAGGAGGGAGCAAGCTTGTTTTCTGCTTCCTTGGACACTAGGACGTGGAACAATGGCTTCAAACTACAAGAGAGGAGATTCCATCTGAACATGAGGAAGAACTTCCTGACTGTGAGAGCCGTTCAGCAGTGGAACTCTCTGCCCCGGAATGTGGTGGAGGCTCCTTCTTTGGAAGCTTTTAAACAGAGGCTGGGTGGCCATCTGTCAGGGGTGCTTTGAATGCAATATTCCTGGTTCTTGGCAGGGGGTTGGACTGGATGGCCCATGAGGTCTCTTCCAATTCTTTGATTCTATGATTCTATGACGTAACTTTCTAAACATGGGGAGAACTGGGACTTTGCTTAGAAAATGACAGTAGCTGCCTCAGTGTAGAGAATTTGCTCTCATCACAGGCTCTTTAAACACGTTTTGAGAGCACTGTAAGGCTACTTGAGCTGACCTTTGGAGTTGAGTACATGAGGGTATTAATGAAACGTTAATTTTGTCACCTAGAGAGAGAAAAGGTGATTTTGACACAATTCTTTATATCCTTTTCACCAGAAAAAAAATCAATTTAAAAGGAAAAGACTGAAAAGCTACAGTGCCATATAGTTGCTAAGGTGAGAGAACCTATAACATTGAATTGCTGTAATCCACTGTCCACTGGGTTACTTTGGGCAAGTCATAATCTCCCAGGCCCTTTCTACACTGCCTTATATCCCAGGATCTGATCCCATTTTATTCGCTTTATACTGGATTATATGAATCTCTCCTGCTAGATTTTTTTTTTTTTTTTTGTCGTGTCAGGAGCGACTTGAGAAACTGCAAGTCATTTCTGGTATGAGAGAATTGGCCGTCTGCAAGAAGTACGTTGCCTGGATGATTTGATGTTTTTATCATCCTTGTGGGAGGCTTCTCTCATGTTTCCGCATGAGGAGCTGGAGTCGATAGAGGAAGCTCATCCGCCCCTCCCGGATTCGAACCTGTGACCTGTCGGTCTTTAGCGCAGGGGTTTAACCCACTGCACTACAGGGGGCTCTCCTGCCAGATAATCTGAGATAATCTGGGATCAGATCTTGGGATATAGAGGCAGTGTGGAAGGGGTCTCAGCCTCACAGAAGGAAAACATCAATAAAAGCAGCAAAAACTGACTAAAATAGCAAAATAAAGAAAATTATTTTGTCTCAGCTAGTCCTCCATAGTGCAAGGCATGTTCTTGCAAAAAAAAAAAAATATGCACAGAGTATGCAAAAGTTTGGAAATAACTCACATAAATATTGACTACTCTTACAAACCTCAATGAGTTCAGTCAGCTTATGTTTAGCAATAGTTCTGGGAGTTGTATAACAAAAGAAAAAATTCCAATCAATCATGATGGTTGATCGTCAAAGTTTGGAAAACTTACCCTCTTTAATCCTTTACAACGGGGTTTAGCTTGAAGAAGAGAAGGCTGAGAAGAGACATGATAGCCATGTATAACAGTGGTTCTCAACCTGGGGTCCCCAGATGTTTTTGGCTTACAACTCCCAGCCACTTTACCAGCTGTTAGGATTTCTGAGAGCTGAAGGCCAAAAATATCTGGGGACCCCAGTTGAGAACCACTGATGTATAAATATGTGAGAGGAACACATAGGGAGGAGAGAGCAAGCTTGTTTTCTGCTTCCCTGGAGACTAGGACGCGGAACAATGGCTTCAAACTACAAGAAAGGAGATTCCATCTGAACATTAGGAAGAACTTCCTGTGAGAGCTGTTCATCAGTGGAACTCTCTGCCCTGGAGTGTGGCGGAGGCTCCTTCTTTGGAAGCTTTTAAACAGAGGCTGGATGGTTATCTGTCAGGGGTGCTTTGAATGCAATATTCCTGCTTCTTGGCAGGGGGTGGGACTGGATAGCCCATGAGGTCTCTTCCAACTCTATGATTCTATGATTCTGTGCCAAAAGCAAAGTAACATCAGTGGGTGGGATTCTTCTCCTCTTTGCACCGGGATTGTGGCGCAGCTGGCTGAGTGTCAGCTGCATTAAGATCACTCTGACCAAAAAGGTCATGAGTTCGAAGCCAGCCCGGGTTGGAGTGGGTTTCCAACCAATTGTGTGTAGCCTGTTGTCGACCTTTGCAACCCGAAAGACAGTTGCATCTGTCAAGTAGGAAAAATAAGGTGTGGGGAGGCTAAATTAATTGATTTATCAGGCCATAAAGAAGACTCCAGCAAAAGCATTCCAGCGGGGAAGCATGCGGGGAATGTGGAAGTGCTTCATCAGCGTTGCAGATGGACGATGAAAGCAACAGCTCCCCTGGCGGCCAGAAAAAGGTTAAATAGCCTCTGTCTATGTCTGTATATGTTTGTATGTCGAAAATTGTCATTGAATGTTTGCCATATATGTGTACACCGTAATCCGCCCTGAGTCCCCTGCGGGGTGAGAAGGGCGGAATATAAAAACTGTAAATAAATAAATAAATAAATTTGCCCTCCCTCTCACTATTCCCAAACTGGTGATTTTTCTCTTTATCATACATTTTATATGTATAGTTGCCATTTGTTTTTCTTTGTTTGTTTTTTTAATAGCTGGAATTGCACAATTAGTGCAGGAAGATAGGAGTAATGAGGTATGCGGAAGGACAACCATTGGACCACAAATTAATGAACTGGTACAATGACACTAATTATAGTAATAATGAAAACACAACTGTAGCGGAACAGTGGGTTCCTGCGACAAAGTCAACAGCCTTCATTAGGGTGCTTTGGGGTATTCTGACCTAACAGATTTTTTCCCCTCGCCAGCCTACTTTGACTCTCTTTGATGCATCAATGGTCCCTTTTTGTCTCCATAAGGATATACCAAAAAAAAAAAAAAGTAAACAAAATAAGGCTATTAAATGCTGTTTAAATGTATGGCCATCACACAGTTTTTCTCCCAAGGTATGAAAACCATTAATACATAACTGAAACCTTTCTCATCACTCTGTAACTAGATTCTGTATTGGGTTATTCATTATTCTGTCATAGCAGGAGGAATCATCAACCTGTCAATGCAACATACTCTATCACTAGCCTTCGGCCCATAAATCTATCTGTATTTATTACTCTTGTAACCTACTCTTCCTTCAAAAAAACCCAAACAAAACATTTAGATAACAGAAACTAGGGATGGGCACCTTCAATGTATCCAAGGAACAGCTCTGACTCTCTGGTATCCACTGTGGGTTACCCCATCACCCCACCATGCCATGTCTGGAAAAGATCTGGAAGACAAGTGATATTGGTTCCAAAGATTTGCTTTATTATCAAAATATTCTTTAAAAAAATAAACTCTTAAAAACAAACTTGAATGTGTTGCTTGCTTTAAAAGGCTTCTACTAGTTTTCTCAATTGACTCCCAGAATTTCAATGTCACAGTGACAATTCCATACCACCTGGCATGACACGGATCAAGGCCAGGACACATGGGGCCAAGCCACATCTGAGTATGGCCAATCTATATAAATAAAAATGTAATGTTAGTTCGTGCTACCATCAGAACTCAAAAACCACTGGGGGAATTGACACCAAATTTGGACACAAGACACCTAACAGTCCAATTTATGTCCTCCAATCAAAAAAATTGATTTTGTAATTTGGGAATTGTCGTTGGTGGGACTTATATTTTATCTACAATCAAAGAGCATTCTGAACTCCACCAATGATGGAATTGGGCCAAACTTAGCACACAGGACTCCCATGACCAACATAACACACTGAAAGGGTTTGGTGGGCAGATGAAAGCGACAGCTCCCCTGGTGGCCAGAAAAAGTTAAATAGCCTCTGTGTATGTCTGTATGTTTGTATGTCAGAAATTGGTATTGAATGTTTGCACACTGTAATCCGCCCTGAGTCCCCTGCGGGGTGAGAAGGGTGGAATATAAAAGTTATAAATAAATAAATAAATATTGCCATAGGCTACACTCCATGCTCCTGAACCACCCCAGTGGTTGCATGGCTGGGCAGCACCAGAACCAGGTCAGTACCACGTGCGCATGACCCTTGCTTTGCCCCTCTCAATTACGATTTGTGGTGCACACTGGGCATGGAAATAGAACTGAACAATGCTCAGCACTGGGGAGTTGTGTTATCTAGTAGGCCTGGGTAACAACGCAAAAAATTTGTTTCTAAAATCGATTTGTATTTGGGGGGTTTTTTTGTTTCGATATTTAAAATAATTACAAAATTTTCCTTTTAAAAAGTTCGATATTTACGAAATTTCGTAAATGGTAAAAAATTAACGAATCGATTTCCGAAACAATAACGAATCGATTCGTTAATGGCGGACGCGACCGCGAAATACGCTAAAAAACCTCCAAAAACTTCTGAAGCTTCCCTCTCCCTCTGTTCTTGACTGTTGGTGTGATATTATAATTTTTTTTCACTAATTAAACCATAAAACTGGCCCAGACATGCGGAAATAATAACGAAACGACCTCAGAACAATAACGAAACGAATACAATAACGAAATACGAAGCATTTACAAAACGTGTTTAAAAATTCGTTTTTTTAATGATTGCTCCAGAATGGTTCGTTATTGTTTTGTAATTGGAAAAATTAACGAATTATTAACGAATTACGAATTAACGAAACGAAACCGCCCAGGCCTAATGTCTAGAGGACCAAGGTAAAGCATGAGAAGGGAAAGGGAGGAGGAATCACTCCCCCCCCCCACCTTCTCTGGTCATCGTAACGCTGAGCAATGATCAGCACCACAAACAGTAGATCAAAGGGACAAGGTAGGTACCATCTCCTGAACCTGATGGGAGTTGACTGGCTCTGTGGGTCACCTGAGCTAAACTGGTCCACGCCTCTGAATTTAGAGCTTTATGAGATTGATAGTAAATCATTGGGAGTGAGTCCTTTTTTAAGGAAAGAACCTCGTTATATATTCATTGTAAAAATATTATGGTCTTACCATAATTACAATGCAATGGTTTTTTAATGAAATATCCTCCTAACTCATTTTGTCTCTTTCTCCCTGTGGCTTTCTGCACCAATATCATTGTCTAAAGTAAATGACCAATTCTCATTTCCAGTTGACAGAGACATCTTTGCCTCTTCCATGCAAAGGAATTCACTTCCTCTTTTTCCTCTCTTCTGCAGCCACATACCAAGAGGATTTCAATTCTGAAAAAGAGGCTGTGCTTGAGGAAAAAAAGCAGGCAATTACTCTATTACATTATGAGAAGCAGCTGTTCTAAAAATGCATTCTGAAGAGGGAAAAATAGAGTTCAAGATGTTATCAAATGCCCAAAATATCGTGGTGGAAGAATTAGTACTTATGGTGCCACAGAGACTGTTGTTTAGATGAGAACATGGCAATATGAAGAAGTTATTCTTATTTCTTACTTATTTCTTCTCCACAGCCTTCTTCATAGCTGGTAGGCTTGGGTAAGTTAGTTTGTAAGCTTCTAAAATCATAATTAATTTGGATTAAATTACCTTTTGATCCAATTTTGAGCCATGCAGGAATAGTGGGAGGAGCAATTCCAAATTGAAACAACTTCCCTATTGTTCGGAATTATTTTCGGATGTGGCTTTGCACGCCTGGCGATGCAAAGAGGGACGAGGTGAGCGTGGATAAGAACACACCAACTCCACCAGCTCATAGAAAAAGTGTGGGTGACCGAGAAAATCCCAGCAGACTTCAAGGATGGCACCATCATCACCCTCTTCAAAAAAGGGGAAAGAACAGACTGCGGAAACTATCGAGGTATCTCCCTTCTAACCTCTGCTGGGAAAATCCTCGCAAGAATCCTTGCAAACCGCCTTCTGCCCCTCTCAGAAGACACCCTCCCAGAATCCCAGAACGGCTTCCGCCCCTCCAGAGGAACTGTGGACATGATCTTCACTGCACGACAGCTCCAAGAAAAATGCAGGGAACAAAACCAACCTCTGTACATTGCATTCATCGACCTTGCAAAGGCATTCGACACAGTGAATCGCAGCGCTCTCTGGACCATCCTCCACAAAATCGGGTGCCCAAGCAAATTTGTGAACATCCTGTGGCTCCTCCATGATGACATGATGGCAACAGTCTTGGACAGCAGTGGCTCCAAAGTGACCCATTTAAAGTGGAATCCGGTGTCAAACAGGGATGTGTTATTGCCCCAACTCTATTCTCCATCTTCATCGCTATGATACTTCACCTTGTTGATGGGAAGCTTCCCACCGGAGTGGAAATAATCTATCGGACAGATGGCAAGCTATTCAACCTCAGCAGACTGAAAGCCAAAACCAAGGTTACAACAACATCTGTTATAGAACTCCAGTATGCTGATGACAATGTCGTCTGTGCGCATTCAGAAGAAGATCTACAAGCCACTCTAAACACCTTCGCAGAAGCATATGAGAAGCTCGGCCTGTCATTGAACATTGAAAAAACCAAGGTGCTTTTCCAGCAGGCACCAGCCAACCCCTCTCCAATGCCAGCGATACAGCTTAATGGTGTAACATTAGAAAATGTTGATCATTTCCGCTACCTTGGCAATCACCTCTCCACCAAAGTCAACATCGACGCCGAAATACCACACCACCTGAGCTCTGCAAGTGCAGCATTTTCCAGAATGAAGCAGAGAGTGTTTGAGGACCGGGACATCCGTAGGGAGACCAAGGTGCTTGTCTATAAAGCTATTGTCCTCCCAACCCTGCTCTATGCCTGTGAGACGTGGACTGTCTACAGATGTCACATGCAGCTCCTGGAACGTTTCCATTAGCGCTGCCTCCGGAAAATCCTGCAAATCTTCTGGGAAGACAAGCAGACAAACGTCAGTGTGCTGGAAGAAGCAAAGACCACCAGCATTGAAGCAATGGTCCTCCAACATCAACTCCGCTGGGCTGGCCACGTTGTCCGGATGCCTGACCGTCTCCCAAAGCAGTTGCTCTACTCCGAACTTAAGAATGGAAAACGGAACGTTGGTGGACAGGAAAAGAGATTTAAAGATGGGCTTAAAGCCAACCTTAAAAACTCTGGCATAGACACTGAGAAGTGGGAAGCCCTGGCCCTTGAGTGCTCCAGCTGGAGGACAGCTGTGACCAGCAGTGCTGCAGAATTTGAGGAGGCACGAGTGGAGGGTGAAAGAGTGAAACGTGCCAGGAGGAAGGCGCGTCAAGCCAACCCCGACCAGGACCACCTTCCACCTGGAAACCAATGCCCTCACTGCGGAAGAAGATGCAGAGCAAGAATAGGGCTCCACAGCCACATACGGACCCACAAGGAAATCCATAATGGAAGACCATCTTACTCGTCCAACGAGGGATCGCCTAAGTACTAAAGGATAAGAACAGCTCTTCCTGAAGGCCACTGGGGGAGTGGCCTTCAGGAAGAGCTGTTCTTAGCCATGCCCACCTCATCCCTCTTTGCATCGCTGGGCGTGCAAAGCTGCCGATGCAAAGAGGGACAAGGTGGGCATGGGTAAGAACAGCTCTCTGCCTGAAGGGAAGCAGCCGATGCAAAGAGGGACAAGGTGGGTATGGCTAAGAACAGCTCTTCCTGAAGGCCACTGGGGGCGTGGCTTTCAGGAAGAGCTGTTCTTAGCCATGCCTGCCTTGTCCCTCTGCATATCAGCTCCCCACAAGGGAAGGAAGGGAAACTGTGAGATTTTAATGGTTCTGGAGGGAGGGAGGGGCACCTTCCATTAAAGAGAAGCGATTCGGATTTCCTGATATTTCCGATCTTTTTTTCAAGAAAATTTTGGAAAGCATTTCTAAATTGAATTGCCAGCGCCCCCTACATCCGAAACGAGTTTTGAACCCCCCCCCCTTTTTTTGGATCACCCAAGCCTAATAGTTGGCCCTAAGAAGCTACCTGGAAAGAGGGGCAGTGGGAAGCACTAAAGGTAGTGTCTGAACGGGCCCCAGATGTGATTCCCTCTATTTTCTTCTATGGAAATGTTTGCGTTCTTTTCCCATACTAATTTAGTATCGCTATTACTATGAAAATAGATGTTAATCAGTATATTACATGATTTTGAAATTAAACCCTTAACAGGTCCTTAATAAATTAGTCCTCAAATGCGGTTGATTATTTTAATGCTGAAGCTTTTCTCTGTGGGTGCGAGAAAAGAATGATTTGAAATATTTGTAATTACTTTTTGCAAATTATATCCAAATTTAGAATAGTCTGAAACAATGCAATTTATGGAAAGGGTGATCATTTTAATTACTGAGATTCAACTCAGCCCTAGCATCCTCAATTTGCATCAGTGTTTCAACTTCAACTTTTCCTGATTTAAGATTAGATTATCGATAAGTGATAAAGTGGTATTGATTTTACATGGAATGATTACTCCCAGGTATTTCAAAGCCAGGCAGATGGTATTTGTGGCACAAGTTCCAATGAATCATCTGAGCAATGGTCTTGTGCCTCTGCTTGTAGTCTATCTGCGCAATCTTCTTACAGCAGCTGAGAATGTGATCTATTGTTTCATCTGCTTCCTTGCAGAGTCCACACTTGGGATCTGTCGTCAACTTTTCAATTCTGGCTTTGATGACATTGGTTCGAATGGCTTGTTCTTGGGCTGCCAGAATCAGGCCCTCTGTCTCCATTTGTGAGCCACAGCCATGTCTTTGCTTTGTCAATTAGAAAAAAAAATAACTACTGGTATTAAGAGCCAGTTGCTTTGTGTTTGGGTTTTGGTATCTTTTTCTTTCCTCTTGAAAGATGTATTTTTTTCCCCAAACAGAAACAGATTTCAAACTTTTTAGAACAAAGCCTTGTTATTAGAAAAGCAAGAGTCCCAAGATACCTTGAAGATGTACAAGTTGTATTCAGCACAAACGTCTGTAGATAGTGGCATCTCAAGCTTCCAAGCTACAGACTGAAGTAGAAGTACTACTGCTTCCCCCCATCTTGGAGTTGCCTCCACCTCCCTTTGTTACAGGCCGAGCACTAATTCAGTTTATATTTTGCTAAACTCTGTACCTGAAACCTGAATATTATAGAAAGAAGTGTATGTGTTTAAAGTAAATAGCAGGAAGTTTGCATGTCGGACAGCAAGAGTGCAGCTTTACTGGCTAGTTACTGGCATGAAACCTATCTAACCTAAAACAGAGAGGCAGAGGAAATAAGTCTTGAGGGAGACAGGGAAAACCAGGGAACACCATAGATTTAAAACCCAAACACTAATATTTGGTGACTGATGCAATCTGTTGCAATCACCTAATGGTAGAAACGGTGCCTGGTGACACAGTCAGCATTTGGGTCCCTGAAGTGACATCATATATATAAACGGTTCCGGCCCAAAATACCTGTCTGACCGCATCTCGGCCTATGAGCCCACGAGGACTTTGAGATCGTCTGGGGAGGCCCTTCTCTCGATCCCGCCTGCCTCACAGGCACGCCTGGCGGGGACGAGGGATAGGGCCTTCTCAGTGGTGGCCCCCCGGCTGTGGAACTCCCTCCCTGTAGACATCAGACAGGCGCCCTCCCTTATGACATTCCGCAAGAGACTAAAGACGTGGTTGTGTGAGAAGGCGTTTGACTGAGTGCTACAACAATTGGCAATGATGACTGGAACGGAATATGGATAACGAGATTGGATTGTGATTCTATGATGAGACGTCGCGATTGATTTAGTGTAATTGTATTATTAATAGGGATGTTGTTGTTGTTTGTGATATTGCCTTTATTGTAAATTGTTTTTTATATGTTGTACACCGCCGTGAGTCGCCCTAGGGCTGAGAACGGCGGTCTACAAGTGCAGTAATAAATAATAATAATTATATATATATATATATATATATATATATATATATATATATATACTCTGTGCGTAATGAGTACCTTAAAAACAACAGAACCAATGAACGAAATCACACCGAATTTGGCAACAAAATGTCTCACAACACAAGGAGTGACTATCACTAAAAAAAATTATGATTTTGTCATTTGGGAGTTGTAGTTGCTGGGATTTATAGTTGACCTATAATCAAAGAGCAATCTGAACTCTACCAACAACGGAATTGAACCAAACTTGGCACACAGAACTCCCAGGACCAACAGAAAACACTAGAAGGGTTTGGTGGGCATTGACCTTGAGTTTGGGAGTTGTAGTTCACCTACATCTAGAGAGCAATGCGGACTCAAACAATGATGGATCTGGACCAAACTTGGCACAAATACTCAGTATGCCCAAATATAAACAAAGATGGAGTTTGGGAGAAATAGACCTTGACATTTGGGAGTTACAGTTACTGGGATTTATAGTTCACTTACAATCAGAGCATTATGAACTCCAGCAACAACAGAAATGGGGCAAACATCCCACACAGAACCCCTGTGACCAACAGGAAATATTTAAGGCCATCCAGTCCAATTTCCTTCACCAGGGCAAGAAAATGTAATCAAAGCCCTCCTGACAAAGGGTCATCCAGCCATAGATATAGATAGATAGATAGATAGATAGATAGATAGGTAGGTAGGTAGATAGATAGACAGATAGATAGGATTCACACACACAGAGAGAGATAAAGTATCATAGATTTGAAAGGGGCCCATGGAGAAGGACAATTATATGTTGCATGTTCCAGGGTGGGCAAACCAGACAATCTCTACATCAACACTGACAAAGAAACAACAAGAAATAATGTTCACCTACATGCATAAAGAAATTACATATATTAGAAACCAACGCTTTCTCATTACTTTATTTTCCAGATCACCAGACTTGGCCACAGCAATGCATGACAGGGGATGGCTAGTTATATATAAATCTAACTCTCCATTGGAGGGGGAGATCATTGCTGATATTAATGGGAACTAGTGATATCTATCCCTGATTGTACAGATGGAGGATGGAGATTGTATAAAGGCCAGCTTCTGAGAGATGAGAATCAGATTGTTTATTATAGCTTTCAATGAGCCTAAACTGTTAAGGATGTTCCTAGCTGATAGATATACAAGATATACTCTGTAGGAAGACAGAGAAAATGAAATTGTCTCTTCTCCCATTGGCTATAT
Organism: Anolis sagrei; assembly: GCF_037176765.1. Lineage (NCBI taxonomy): Eukaryota > Metazoa > Chordata > Lepidosauria > Squamata > Anolidae > Anolis > Anolis sagrei. The sequence goes on from NC_090021.1 coordinate 158,714,705, forward strand.
TTCCTGTCTGGATAAATCAATGCCTATTGCATATGTAACAGATACCATAATTATTGCATTGCCTGTGTGTTTATCCATAGATTTTAAATTTATCTATGTACTAGAGACAAGGAGGATAAAAAACAGCACTCCAGACAAATGCTAGTCCATTTTCCATTGTGAATTTCCTTTTAATGATATTCTGATAGAAATGTTCATTTTGCCACTGTTTTTAAAGCCTAAGAGAGAGAAAAGAACTATGATATCAACAAACACTATACACTATTATTATTGTGTTGTTGTTGCTGCTACTAAAGATGAAAAAAAATCTGTTCCACACCAGCAAGTCTATTCTTGCTTTACACATCTCTCCACTTTCCACTTTTTGAACAAGCGTTAACAAATGCAGAGTAACTGACATAGGAAAATGGAACGACGACAATGACACCGGGCAATGTTTTTAACAAGGGGACACTATGAATTTATATTTTATTGATATGTTTAATTTGTATTGTATGTTATGTTTTTAATTGTATTTTTTTATTTGACTTGTATACCGCTATTCCCAATTTGGCTCGGAGCAGTTTACAGCAGTAGATTAAAACAATACAATTAACTTTAAAATACAATAAAACAAGAACAGACATAGTCCCGAGTTATTCACCCATTGAAAGCTTGTCGGAAGAGAAAGGTTTTACAGGCTCTCCAAAAAGCAAGCAGGTCTCGGATAGATTGGGTTTCAACTGGCAAGGCATTCCATAAATAAGGGGCTACAATTGAGAAGGGTCTCTGCCTAGTAGAGGACAGATGATAAGTCTGGGTGTTGGGAAATTCAGGCAAATTTTGGTCTTCGGACCAAAGTAATCTCTGGGGTTGGTAGGGGGATAAGCGGACCCTCAGGTACGCCGGCCCCAGACCATATAAGGCCTTAAAGGTTAGTACCAGCACCTTGAAAGTAATCCGGTACTCAATCGGTAGTCAGTGCAGCTGTTGTAGAATTGGGGTGATACGACACCTCGCCGGCACCCCGGCAAGAAGACGAGCCACCACATTATGCACCACCTTCAGTTTCCGGATCACTGACAAAGGAAGGCCAATGTAGAGGGCGTTACAGTAGTCAAGCCTCGAGATGACCATCGCCTGGATCATCGTAGCTAGGTCGTTCCTAGATAGGAAGGGAGCCAGTCACCTAGCCTGACGTAGATGGAAAAACGCAGATCTGCTCACAGCAGAGACCCAGGCCTCCATTGTGAGCAGGGTCCAATAAGACACCAAGACTTTTTACAGAAGGTGACGGACGTAGTATCTCACCATCCAGGGTAGGCAGCTGAATCTCCCTCCCACCCGGACGGTCCAGCCAAAGGATCTCCATCTTTGCTGGGTTCACCCCCAACCTGCTGACACGCAACCATCCAGTAACGGTCTCAAGGCACTGAAGGAAATTTTCGGGCACAGAGTCCGGCCGACCCTCCATCCTCAGAATGAGCTGAGTGTCATCAGCGTACTGGTGGCGCTCAAGCCCAAAGCTCCGCACCAGTCGGGCAAGCGGTCGCATATAGATGTTAAATAATAGAGGAGAGAGAATAGCTCCCTGTGGGAGCTATTACAATATTTATGATATTGTAAGCATTGAATTTTACCCTGTTAACCACCTTGAGTCACCTACGGGCTGAGAAAGGTGGCATACAAATATAGTAAATAAATAAATAAATTGACACCACTTTAACTGTCATGACTCAATACTGTGGAATCATAGGATATCACCTCAAAAACCTTGTAAGGTGGGTTTAGCAGAGAAGTAGGACATTATCAAACTTGTCTCCAAAAACAGGTTCTCCAATGGCAAACAATCCACCTAATGTGCAAACCAAACAAATTAGCATTATATGCTGTAGAATCAGAGGCGGCCCTAGGTAATTTTCAACGGTAAGCAAACAGTATTTTGGTGCCCCCAACCAATCACTGATATATATATTTTCTGTTCGTCATGGGAGTTCTGTGTGCCATATTTGGTTCAATTCCATCATTGGTGGAGTTCAGAATGCTCTTTGATTTTAGGTGAACTATACATCCCAGTAACTACAACTCGCATATGTCAAGGCCTATTTTCCCCCAAGAGCGTCTCAAGAGTGCCCCTGTGCAAAATCAACTATACTGCAAATGCTTACTTTGCGTAATGGGTTGAGCCGCCCCTGTGTAGAATCTACCTAGATCCGAAGTGCAGTGTGAAACAGTTAACAGGAATTGGGCTTTGAGGTAACAAAATGATGAGATACAGAAGGCTGCACTCATTTGGATTCCTTTCAGCCTGGGGACTCCATATAACATGCTGTCATTTATGAACAGACCTTGCCTGAAAGTAGCTATTTAAAGAGCAGCTCCAGTGAAAGGTACGCAACAGTATAGTGTCATACTAGTTCATTTTAGTAAGATTTCACAACTAGAATTTAGCGATCAGCTGTCCACAAAACACATTTCATTAAAAATGGGTATTAAAATAATACAGCTTTATTTGCATGCATCTTAACCTGGCAATGCAGACAGAGATACTTTCCTGTATTCATCCCCTACAGTCAAGCTAATAAAGACAAGACTGTTGCCCTTGAGGAGCCAGTGAATATATTAACTTAGAGAAAACAGTATCCTAAATCCCTTCCACCATTTTGCAAGGACATATAATGTTTCTAAATTGCTGCCTTGTAAACCAGCATCTCAGATTGCATGATAACATAATCTTTCGTTGGGAGCATTAATCATAAGGGAGGTGTCAACATCTTGCATGTGCATAAATGTAAGAAATGATAGGCAATTTTCTTGGAAAACCTACAGAATACCAAATTCTTAAGGATATTTCCTCATGCAAATATATGATCAGGAATACAAGGTTTGGAAAACATGTTTCTGAACCTTTCAAGGAATCTCCTTATCAAAACAGTCTCTCTAACGAGACCGATCAAAGAGAGGCATGAGAGTTTCTTTTTATTAAATTTGAGAAGGGTAAATTAGAGAAGGGTAGGTAAATTTTTGGAGCCCCCGGTGGCGCAGTGGGTTAAAGCACTGAGCTGCTGAGCTTGTTGATCAAAAGGTCACAGGTTTGATTCCGGGGAGCGGCATGAGCTTCCGCTGTCAGCCCTAGCTTCTGCCAACCTAGCAGTTCGAAAACATACAAATCTGAGTAGTTCAATAGGCACCGCTCCGGGAAGGTAACGGTGCTCCATGCAGTCATGCCGGCCACATGACCTTGGAGGTGTCTACGGACAACGCTGGTTCTTTGGCTTAGAAATGGAGATGAGCACCACACCCCAGAGTCAGACATGACTGGACTTAATGTCAGGGGACTATCTTTACCTTAGGTAAATTTTATTATGGTCCAGAGACCCTTATTACACAAGATATAGGTAAAGGTAAAGGTTTTCCCAGCATATCTGTCCGAACGCATCTCCTTCTACGTCCTGCCTTGGAGTTTAAGATCTTCTGGGGAGCCACTGCTCTCAGCCCCACCTCTATCACAAGTGAGATTGGTGGGGACGAGGAGCAGGGCCTTCTCGGTGGTGGCCCCTCACCTGTGGAACTCACTCCCCGGGGAAATTAGGTCATCGACATCCCTCCTCTCTTTTAGAAGGAAATTAAAAACATGGATTTGGGACCAGGCCTTTGAGTAATCTGGCGGATAGACAAAGGACAAGCGACGACTAGAATTGATGGATTGGACAATGTGGAATTTGAATTTATGGACTCTGAGCTGATAAACATTGAGCACTAGATGGTTTTAGGGATTGTGATGTATAATGGATTGTTTTAATTGTTTTAATTACTGTTTATATGTTTTATTTTTACCTTGTTGTTGTGCCGGCATCGAATTGTGCCTTTTTGTGAGCCGCCCTGAGTCCCCCCTCGGGGTTGAGAAGGACGGGGTAGAAGTGTGATAAATAAATAAATAAGTTTTCCCCTGACATTAAGTCCAGTCATGTCCAACTCTGCGGTGTGGTGCTCATCTCCATTTCTAAGCCAAAGACCCGGCGTCGCCCGTAGACATCTCCAAGGTCATGTGGCCAGCACGACTGCATGGAGTGCCGTTACCTTCCTGCCAGAGCGGGACCTATTGATATACTCACATGTGCATGTTTTCGAATTGTTAGGTTGGCAGAAATACAAGTTATACAGGTAATGAAATTAATAACATCTAATGGATAAAATCTGCAAACAGTAAAAGCTACTTAAAATACGTGTTGGCTAAAAACAAGGGTAAAAAGCTACAGGAAGTGCTGGCATGTTTCAATTAGAGAAGGACAAAGATTTCCTGTTTATAACAGAGATTTTCCCCCTTTAAAAGATTTCAGTCCAAATATCCATTGTTTCAAAAACACAAGAGCACTGGAAATATCAAGATAGGACTTTATCTCACCAGCCCGTTGTTTCATTGCAAAAGCATTGTTGCAGCAATGTTTCAGCAAAGCAAAACATACCATTATTAGACTGCATGGAGCACCGTTACCTTCCTGCCGGAGTGGTACCTACTGATCTTTTGTTCATTGCACAACTAGGTAATGTTTCCACTTCAGTGATGCCAATTCCTGTACTCAGCTTTTCACCCAGCATTGCATTCTACTGTGCTTGCTCTATAACACCACATGCACACTGTGGTTCCCACCCCTTATTTTTCTTAATTTTCCTCCCATTTGCTGCAGCTGTGTAGTTGCACTGTTTGAACATTCTTGCAAGATATTTCTCTGCTTTGCAATACTTGGACTACATCAGAAAGAGACTATCACTCAGGGTAGAATTAACAGAACAATAGCAATATTGGACAATTGCCAGGTTTTATCATCATTGAAAAGATAATCCTATCAGGAATCAAGCATCATGTGACTATAGGATATCCACAATACATGTAGACATTATTTTCTGTCATAATTGAACTTCAGCAACTTTGCATGATGAAGTCCATAGATAGTGTTAGTCTATCATCCTTATTGTCACCAACAAGAACAAATGTAGATAGAAGTAAAGCATTATGGACAAAGCTGACCAAATGTTTTGTAAGTTACAGGCTTACAAACTGGACATTAAAAACTGGACATTTTTAAAACACGTTATAAGTGATACATATAAATAATTTATTATTCACCCTCAGTGAGGATTATTGTCCATTAAGAACTAAAGTTATTCTGAGAGTTAGGTTTTCAACCTTTCATTAGCTACCACACTCCAAAGTCTTCTTTTTGAATGTGTCAATCAGCTCCTACTTTATGGAGTTAATCAGATGGAACCAAATTTCTGAAGGATAAAAAAATCAATTGCACTATGTTGGAAAGAGCACTACCACAACCTCCTTAACCACAGCTCCAATGCGGCTTAAAGAGATTCCCTCACAAATCCCCCAACAACAAACCATGGATGAGCTTGTTTGGAGGAAGCCATCAGTCAACTAAAAAATAACAAAGCCAGCAGACCTGATGGGATCCCTGCTGAAATCTTTAAAGAGGGTGGACCTGAGCTGACACAACAACTCCACCAGTTCATTGAAAAAGTGTGGGTGACTGAAAAAATCCCAGCAGACTTCAAGGATGCCACGATCATCACCCTTTCAAAAAAGGAGGAAATAACAGACTGTTGAAACTATCAGGGTATTTCCTTTCCAACCTCTGCCGGGAAAATCTTTGCAAGAATTCTTGCAAACTGCAGAATGTCTCAGAATACTTCCTTCCAGAATACCAAAATGGCTTCAGCCCCTCCAGAGGAACAGTGCATATGATCTTCACTGTACAACAGCTCCAAGAAAAGTACAAGGAACAAAATTAGCCTCTGTACATGCCATGCAACAACCTTGCAAAGGCATTCAACAAAGTGAATCACAGTGCTTTCTGGACCATCCTCCAAAAAATCGGACACCTGACAAATTTATGAACATCCTGATGCTTCTCCATGATGACAGCAATGGCTCCCAAAGTGAGCAATTTAAGGTGTAATCAGATGTCAAACAGGAATGTGCTACTGCCCCAATCTTATTTTCCATCTTCATCTTCACACGAGTGATCGCTAATGATGAATTTATGGAGTACTGAAAAATCTTCCCATAGAGATTTTCAGTGGCTGCTGGGGGGAAGGAGGGAGAGAGGAGGAGTTCAATTGTTTACAGTTATCTTTAAAGAAATATAGAAAAAATCAGAATTCAAGTCCAAATCATTATTTAAAAAACAAAGCAACACAACATAATGTTATCTTCACAAATACCCCCATAACTTGTGTTAATCTTTGCCATTTTTAGAGAATAGACCCACCAAAGCTGTTTTATCCCAATACATACATATATTTCTTGTGTTGGCTCCATGATCTGTCTTTCAGGGGTAGGAGGATCCCAAGCATTAAAGGTGCCCCAGTCCAGTTTCAAAGTTTCACTTCACTGATGTATTAAACCTCATACCATTCTTGCATAGTTACTCAGCACAGAATTTTCAGAGAGATATAGGATTAATGAGGGAGGAGAGGTGGAGATCTCTGTATCTATCATCTAGATATGGATCCAACCCATTATGTTTTTATGATTTTGGTAAAATAAAGGAACATTATCAAAGTGCTTGCCTGTCATCTCAAAAAGATAATACTTTAAACATTTCAATTTTTAAAGACAGGAAATAAAGCCCGACTGCTCATTGGAGGGAAGAATAGTAGAGGCTAAGTGAAGTACTTTGGCCACATCATGAGAAGACAGGAAAGCTTAGAGAAGACAATTATGCTGGGGAAAATGGAAGGAAAAAGGAAGAGGGGCCGACCAAGGGCAAGATGGATGGATGGCATCCTTGAAGTGACTGGATTGACCTTGAAGGAGCTGGGGGAGGTGACGGCTGACAGGGAGCTCTGGCGTGGGCTGGTCCGTAAAGTCATGAAGAGTCGGAAACGACTGAACGAATGAACAACAACAAAAGCAGCATACATGCATGAAGAGCTAGGCATAAAATACAAGAGGTAGGCAACTGAGCCACATACAGGGGCGGCTCAACCCATTACCCAAAGTAAGCATTTGCAGTATAGTTTATTTTGCCCAGGGGCACTCTTGAGGTGCTCTTGGGGGAAAATAGACCTTGACATATGCGAGTTGTAGTTACTGGGATGTATAGTTCACCTACAATCAAAGAGCATTCTGAACTCCACCAATGATGGAATTGAACAAAATATGGCACACAGAACTCCCACAACGAACAGAAAATATATATCAGTGATTGGTTGGGGGGGGGGGCAAAATATTATTATTATTATTATTATTATTATTAAACTTTATTTGTACCCCGCTAGCATTTCCCGAAGGACTCGATGCGGCTTACAAAGGCCAAGGCCTCAACACAACAGCAGTAAACAACAACAATACAAAAGAGAGCAAATTAAAAACATAAGCAATAACAAAACATTACACTATTACACAATAAGAACCATGGCCGGGCCAATGATGGGTACAGGTTAAAAAAGTGCTGGGTGTGACAGGAGGTGTATTGGAATTCTGGGCAAGTGCAATGTGCAGAGAGTCTTAAACTCTAGTAAAGTGCTTCTGGGACAAAGTGCTGGGTTATCCTATTCTGGAAAGGCACGTCGGAATAGCCAGGTCTTCAAGTTCTTCCTAAAGACTGCCAACGTGGGAGCTAGTCTAATGTCTTTGGGGAGTTCGTTCCAAAGTCGGGGGGCAACCACAGAAAAGGCCCTATCCCTCGTCCCCACCAAGCGCACCTGCGACGCAGGTGGGATCGCAAGCAGGGACTCTCCAGATGACCGAAGGGAGCGTGTGGGTACATAAGCAGAGATGCGGTCGCGGAGGTAGGCAGGTCCCAAACCGTTTAGGGCTTTGTAGGTAAGCACCTGCACCTTGAATTGGGTTCGGTAGGTGAACGGCAGCCAATGGAGCTCCTTAAACAGGAGGGTTGACCTCTCTCTGTAAGGAGCACCAGTTAACATCCTGGCTGCCGCCCGTTGAACCAGTTGGAATTTCCGAGCCGTTTTCAAGGGCAGCCCCACGTAGAGCGCATTACAGTAATCCAATCTGGAGGTGACTAAGGCTAAATACTGTTTGCTTACCATTGAAAATTACCTAGGGCCGCCTCTGGCCACATATAAACCCAATTAATAAAATGAGAGAGGCAAACCAAATCCCCCCCCCCCTGCCCCCAATGATGTATCTCAACAATTAGAATTTGAAATTGCCCCACAAAATCCCAGAGTTTGGAATGTTTCTCTTCCAAAGTAACAAAATGCTCACCACATTTTGAAAAAAGGATTCACTACAGTTCCCTAATGTATGGAAGATAACTAACCATATTTCTGCAATGTATTAACACAACTAGTTATGTTACCACAACGTCCCACACAACGCTTCCCAGTAACATTTTAAATCTAACAAGTCAAAAAACTTTGTTGCACTAAAAACCCCACCAAGATCACTATATGTTATGTTCCCCTTAAAAAGTAATGATATTGATAACAGTGCTAACACAACATTAACACAAAGCAGTTAACACTCCCACTTGCGACCTGCTACTTCCAAGCTGTGCAGAGGCAACCGAGACTCTCTCTGTAGCGATTAGCAGCCTTATTTCTGCTGCAACTACATCAAGAAATGCAATATGCATCACCTTCACAATCTGACAATGCATTTTATAAGTTTTAATTTCAGGTTGTGACCTATAAAATTAAATAATTGAAAATGTCTACAACTAAAAAAAAAGAAAAAGAAAAGGAGGGAAAAGCTTTTAATTGCAAACAGCAAATGAGAGGTCAGAGATTTCAAATTTAATTTGCATTGCACATTCGGGGGTGCTCCCAGGTGTAACAATAAAGAAACACATTGTTATTGTTACCCTGATCTTCATTATACATTCCATTTTTTATTTTCCGTTCCTGCAGAAATGACATATTAATGCACACTTTTCATTTGGGAGGAGGGGCGGGGGGTGGAATCGGAATTCATTCTACTGGGATCTAATTACCGCAACTTAATTACATCATTTTATACAAATAGTTTTCGCTATATTATCTCTGCTTTCTGGAGAAAACTATTTTAGACAACTTTCCACAGGAGGTATTAGTTTAGCCATCACTTACCATGGGAGCACTTTATAGGATACATATTAAGGACAGTGTTTGTAACATGATCTCTCCAAAAAGTGCTGAAAGCTCCAAAAAGAGGCACGTATTTTTGCAATTTCTGCCAAAAATATAACCCTAAATTCCTCTTCTATAACATTAACTGGAAAAGCAAGTCCCGTCAGAATAACAACTGAAAACTGAAACTGGTAATAACAATCTGCCATGGGTGCCAATGGTAACATTAGGATTTATCAGTAACCACAATCAAGACCAGAAGACAAAAGTAATGTGAAGGTTTTGAATTACTTCACCAGTCATCTAATTATTTTGTCTGAGAAGCATAGGAAAAACATGGATAAACCCAAAAAAGGTTCATGTTGGGTTTTTTTGGTACTTGGTAAACTTTTTACTATAAGACCAAGGTTTAAAAATGTTAAAATAGACCCAGGAGGCCTCAGAGATTGCATTCCAGCCAGCTGTTTGGTTAACACTCAAGAGAGGGCTTGATGCATTGAGAGTTGTCCGCACTGGTAAATGTTGAGACCAGAAATTTTCTACTACATAGTAGCCTAAATCCAATTGTTAGACTACAGCAGGGGTTCTTAAACTTTTTCAGTTGAGGAAACTCCAATAAATGTTTCTCAAACTTTTTCAGTCGATGACATTCCAATAAATGTTTATATATTATATTACTATCTTGGGGACCCAGCAGTGCCAGAGTTATTTGAGAAAGGCATTGTTTGGGTTGTTGTAGGTTTTTTCAGGCTATATGGCCATGTTCTAGAGGCATTCCCTCCAGACGTTTCGCCTACATCTATGGCAAGCATCCTCAGAGGTTGTGAGATCTGTTGGATCTAGGAAAAAGCATTTGTATATCTGTGGAATGACCTGGGTGGGACAAAGAACTCTTGTCTGTTGGAGCTGGGTGTGAATGTTTCAACTGACCACCTTGATTAGCATTTGATGGCCTCGCAGTGCCTGGGGAAATCTTTTGTTGAGAGGTGATTAGATATCCCAGATTGTTTCCTCTCTGTTGTTTTGCTGTTGTAATTTTAGAGTTTTTTAATACTGGTAGCCAGATTTTGTTCATTTTCATGGTTTCCTCCTTTCTGTTGAAATTGTCCACTTGCTTGTAGATTTCAATGGCTTCGCTGTGTAGTCTGACATGGTGGCTGTTAGAGTGGTCCAGCATGGTGAGGGGGCATGGGGAAGGGGTCTCGGCAGTGAGGGGCACAAGAGAAAGTGTCTGTGCCCCGGGAAGGACAATTCTGTTGCTGTGGTTGCTGATGAGAGTGGGAAGGAGCAAAGAGGATGGAGCAGGGAAAGCACACAGTCCCTCAGTATGCTTACTAGAACACCAAGAGCTCCACAAAGCACACTTAAAGAACCACTGAACTAGAGCAATCTCACTGAATCATTTGGATTTACCTGCATGTTGACCATTCAATAACTGGTTCAATGGATCTTTTCTAACTGGAACTAACTAACATGACCTCAGCTATTGTCCTGAACTTCAAACATGGTTCGCTTGAGAAACATAATGCAGTTTTTTTGCTTGGATTTGTGAAGAGCAGCATCTTAAACAGTTTAAAAGTAGGAGTTAGACAACTATGCTGAAAATTGGTCTACCCAAGTCTACCCATTGGTCTATCCATTATGTGCACTGGAAAAATTGAATACAAATTTTATCCAGAACTTGAAAGGAGCTAGCCAAAAAGCTGAACCCTATTTTATAAAAAGTTTCCCATAAGTGTCTGAAGAATCATCATCATCATCATCATCATCATCATCATCATCATCATCCACTGGAACTTATGTCACAACTACTACCTGCCAGCAGCAAAAAATTGGTGGGATCATAAACCCGCAAAGGTCGCGGAAAATGAACATGCAAAAATACTGTGGGACTTTTGAATCCAGACTGACAAAGTTTTGGAACACAACATGCCAGACATCATGATTGTGGAAAAGAAAAAAGTTTGGATTATTGATGTCGCCATACCGGGTGACAGTCGCATTGAGGAAAAACAACAGGAAAAAATCAGCCGCTATCAAGACCGCAAAATCGAACTGCAACGGCTCTGGCGTAAACCAGTACAGGTGGTCCCTGTGGTCATCAGCACACTGGGTGCTGTGCCAAAAGATCTCAGCCGGCATTTGGAAAGGATAAACAACAAAATCACAATCTGTCAACTGCAAAAGGCCACCTTTCTGTATTCTAGAATCATAGAATCAAAGAGTTGGAAGAGACCTCATGGGCCATCCAGTCCAACCCCCCTGCCAAGAAGCAGGAATATTGCATTCAAATCACCCCTGACAGATGGCCATCCAGCCTCTGTTTAAAAGCTTCCAGAGAAGAAGCCTCCACCATACTCCGGGGCAGAGAGTTCCACTGCTGAACGGCTCTCACAGTCAGGAAGTTCTTCCTCATGTTCAGATGGAATCTCCTCTCTTGTAGTTTGAAGCCATTGTTTGGCATTGGCTGTGCGCATCATTTGAAAATACATCACACAGCCCTAGACGCTTGGGAAGTGTTCGACTTATGATTTTGTGATATGAAATCCAGCATATAGATCTTGTTTGCTGTGACATACTGTGCTTATGTGTCAATAATAATAATAATAATAATAATAATAATAATAATAAATACCAGGATGCTGGTTGATGTGGACCTTTAGTCTAATAACACAGTGTACAGATGTCGTGAAATCTACCTTTAAGACGACAGGGCCGAAGCCTGCATGACAGCTGTCATCCTGGAAAGCAGGCAGAGCAGGAGGAGGAGTCAAGCTGACTCCTGATTGGGTATAGCAATTGGGGGAGGAGTCGGTTTAGAGAGGGAAAATAAGCTGCCAGATTTTGACAGGGAGAGAAGGGTCTTGACTTGAGACAGAGAAAGTTGTGATTTTAAGATAGGGAGTTACAGCAGGGATCTGACAGAAAGGGAAGAGCTTTTAGTGAGCCTTAAGTTTAGGGAAATAGGCTGAGACAATAGGCTAGTATTTTACTGTGTTGTGAGAGCCAGTAAAAGAAAGATTTGTCTCCAGAGCTTACTACCCTGTGGTGGAGACAGATAGGGATCTGTTCTCCAGGGATACTGTGTCTAAAGTTAGAACAGTATGTTTAAGGAGTCTCACAGTTGTTAAAAGCTTTTCTGTCAGGGGAACTGTTTGTTTAAGTAACCAAGTTTCTGCAACTGAATCACGCTTCTGTACCACTCAATTCTATGAGTTGCTGTTAATATAAAAAATTCAATAAATTCTTTCTAGTTAACTTTTAACTGGTGTATGCCTCAATCTATCAGTTTCCTCAGAACTCACTCTGCCAAACCCATTTTAAAGTCCAGTCATCCAGTGAGGAAGCCATAGAAGAATCAAGAGCTCAAACACCCCTTACCTAAAACACATTCACACCTTTGGTTCCTCAGGCCAATTATTCTGAGGTGGTGGCGGCTAATACTACCAAGAACATTCGGTCATTGACATATTTAACATAGGGTCAGCCTTTAACTTCGCTATATTGGTGGCAGAGGTGTGATTGTTTGTCCACCCTGCCCAGATATCCTTTCAACCACATTATAACAGGAGATGGATGTCTAGTAGTATAACCAGGATTCAATGTGATATTGTATTTGGAATTATGACTGCCATAATAGACCTTGAAGTATCCTTTCCAAAGGATACTTCAATTCTGCACACTCAATAAAGAAAAGGGACAGATAAAATTCTTGAAGAATGAAAAATAATGACAGCAGACTGAAAAAAGAAATGTTTGTAGCTCCATTGGATGCCAATAGCACATTTTGAATAAATCTGCAGAAAACCATAGTGGAACATCCATTACTATTATATGGTAGCAGTGACAGGCAAATTCAACATTGGGAATTATTACAAACACAACTGAAAAGAGAGTAGATAGGACAAAAGATACAGCTGTACAAGCTATGCAATGTATACTGCAATTTGTTGAAGGAGGGAAGAAAGATGAGAATTACTCATATATCCCGTTTGTGTGTTGCTGGGAGAGGGAAACATACAACTTTCTTAAATAAGGGGTGGGAATTTAGATAGAGGGCATAAATCAAACTTATGTAAACAGTTGCTTTTCTAAAAGGTAGCATTCCTATGTTAGAAGGATGGTGAATTACTAAAAGTTTGGCTTCAGTATGTTTTAAATGTTACCACTTAACACAATTCAAAATTAATTGAAAATGATATCTTTGTTGAATAACCAAAATTAACAAAACACATGATTCAAGTGTCCAAAGCTTTACTCGCTTCTTTATCGAGCAAAAGGTAAATATAAGAAAGTAGCTCAACTTGAAAGTTTGAGCTCAATTTGAAACAGTGGAAGTAAACTGAAGAAAAAATGGAGAAGTGGGAGTAGGAGATAAACTAGGATTTTAACAACGGCTGAAAAAGTGGATCAATAGTAATTGGGATTATCCTTGCCAAATCAGGACAAGTGCAGAGAGTGAGAAATATGGATTTTGGTGAAGGTTTGGGAATATATATATATTAGGCCTGGGTAACAACGGAAAAATTTGTTTCTAAAATCGATTCGTTTTTTGGGGTATTTTGTGTTTCGATATTTAAAAGAATTCCGATTTTTTTTAAAAAAAAAGTTCAATATTTACGAAATTTCGTAAATGGTAAAAAAATTACAAAACAATAACGAAACAAATACGAAACAATAACGAATCAATTCATTAATGGCGGACGCGACCGCGCAATACGCTAAAAAACCTCCAAATGGGACAGGGGGAACTTCTGAAGCTTCCCTCTCCCTCTGTTGTTGACTGTTGGTGTGATATTATAATTTTTTTTCACTAATTAAACAAAAAACAACTATAAAACTTGCCCCAGACATGCGGAAATAATAACGAAACGACCTCAAACCAATAACGAAACGAATACATAACGAAATATGAAGCATTTACGAAACGAATTGAAAAATTCGTTTCGTTTTTAAGTTGCTCCAGAATGGTTCATTATCGCTTCGTTAACAAAAAAATAATGAATTTTTAACGAATTACGAATTAACAAAACGAAACCGCCCAGCCCTTATATATATATATATTTGTTAGGGGCATCCAACGAGGAAACAAAACTCAAAAACCCCCCAACGAAACTTAACCAAAATTCCCATGCCCATAACACAACCCACAAGGTACAAACATATCTACTCAAAATGAAAAACAACACAACAACACACTCACAAAACGGCAAAACAACAAAACTCAAAAATCCCCCAACGAAACTTAACCAAAATCCCCGTGCCCATAACACAACCCACAAAGTACAAACATATCTACTCAAAATGAAAAACAATACAACAACACACTCACAAAACGGCAAAACAACAAAACTCAAAAATCCCCCAACGAAACTTAATCAAAATCCCCGTGCCCATAACACAACCCACAAGGTACAAACATACCTACTCAAAATGAAAAACAACACAACAACACACTCACAAAACGGCAAAACAACAAAACTCAAAAATCCCCCAACGAAACTTAACCAAAATCCCCGTGCCCATAACACAACCCACAAGGTACAAACATACCTACTAAAAATGAAAAACAACACAGCAACACACTCACAAAACGGCAAAACAACAAAACTCAAAAATCCCCCAACGAAACTTAACCAAAATCCCCGTGCCCATAACACAACCCACAAGGTATAAACATATCTACTAAAAATGAAAAACAACACAACCACACACTCACAAAACGGCAAAAGAACAAAACTCAAAAAAACCCCAACGAAACTTAACCAAAATTCCCATGCCCATAACACAACCCACAAGGTACAAACATATCTACTCAAAATGAAAAACAACACAACATACTCACAAAACGGCAAAACAACTGAGCATGCGCATTGGCGCCCAGCCGCAAGTTCCATCGCGCGCGCACATGGCCTTCTGGCCAACGTTCCCTCTGCAGAAACCATGCCCACTCCAAGCCCCGCCGCGCCGCTTCCCGCACACACACACCCCCTGCCGCACACACACACGCAACCCCACGCTCCATCACTCCCCCCACCGCCGCACACACACATGCAACCCCACGCTCCATCACTCCCCCCACCGCCGCACACACACGCAACCCCACTCCCCCCGCCGCCGCACACACACACGCAACCCCACTCCCCCCGCCGCCCACACACACGCAACCCCAGGCTCCATCACTCCCCCCGCCGCCGCACACACACACACAACCCCTCGCTCCATCACTCCCCTGCCCCAATCTTACCTCCTTTTACTTCAGGCCACCTCCAAACCCCACCCCGCCCCTTCCCGCCCTGTCAAAATCTAGGAAAGACAGGATGGAAGCAAAGAAGGAATTAAGAGAAAGGGAGGTAAAGAAAAAGGGGGAAGGAAGGAAAGTTAGAGGAAGAAGAAAAGGAAAGAAAAGGAAAGATGGAAGGAAAGAAAAGAGAGACAGCAGAAGAGAAAGAAAAAGGGGGAAGGAAGGAAAGAGATAGAGAAAGAAGAGGAGAAGGAAAGATGGGAAGGAAGGAAGGAAGGAAGGAAGGAAGGAAGGAAGGAAGGAAGGAAGGAGGGAGGGAGGGAGGGAGGGAGGGAGGGAGGGAAAGAAGGAGAGAAAGAGGGAAGATTGGCCACAGCAACACGTGGCGGGTAAAGGTTGTTATTTCTATTATTATTATTATGCTATTGTTCCTCTGAGACCCTTTTAGGGGGAATGGGAGAGGTGTCAGGTCCCAGAGGCAATGCATTGCATTATTGTTATTGTTATGATGGTGGTGAAATAAAAGGAAATAAAAAGTGAAAGAAGGAAGCAAACAGGGAGGGAAGAAAGGCAAAGGAAGAAAGGGGGAGGGAATGAAGGAAAGAGAGAAGGATGAAACCAAGTAGTGAAAGAAGGAAAGAAAGAAAGAGGTAGAGAAGGAAGAAAGGAGAGAAAGGGGGAGGAAAAGGGGGAAGGAATAGGTAGGGACCTCTCTTTCATAATAGTCCAGATATCTACCTCAACTTTGATAAGTTTTACTATAGGCCACAGCAACGCGTGGCAGGGCACAGCTAGTATATATATATAAATGCTCTGTGCGTAATGAGTACCTTAAAAACAAAAGAACCAATGAATGAAATCACACCAAATTTGGCAACAAAACGTTTCACAAGACAAGGAGTGACCATCACTCAAAAAATTATGATTTTGTCATTTGGGAGTTGTAGTTGCTGGGATTTATAGTTCACCTATAATCAAAGAGCATTCTGAACTCCACCAACGATGGAATTGAACCAAACTTTGCACACAGAACTCCCAGGCAACGTTTGGTGAGCATTGACCTTGAGTTTGAGAGTTGTAGTTCATCCACATCCAGAGAGCACTGTGGACTCAAACAATGATGGATCTGGACCAAATTTGGCACGAATATTCCATATGCCCAAATATGAACACAGATGGAGTTTGGGAGGAAATAGACCTTGGCATTTGGGAGTTACTGGGATTTATAGTTCACCTACAATCAAAGACCATTCTGAATGAACCCCACAAATGACAGAACTGGGGCAAACTTCCCACACAGAACCCCCATGACCAACAGAAAATCCTTAAGGCCATCCAGTCCACCTCCCTTCACCACGGCAAGAAAATGTAATCAAAGCCCTCCTGACAGAGAGCCATTCAGCCATAGATATAGATAGATATATATGATTCACACACACACAGATAAAGTATTATAGATTTGAAAGGGACTCCTAAAGATGGACAATTATATGTTGCATGTTCCAGAGTAGGCAAATCAGACAAACTATACGTCAACACTGTCAAAGAAACATCAAGAAATACTGTTTACCCACAAGCATAAAGACATTACATATATTAGAAACCATCACTTTCTAATTACTTTATTTTCCATATCTCCAGACTGGGCCACAGCAATGCGTGGCAGGGGACTGCTAGCATATATATATACACACACACACACACACACACACATATATATATACACACATATATATATACATACATACATACACACACACATACATATATATAAAATGTGTCTACATGAAAGCAAAATCTTTAGATATCATTTTACTTTTGATTCTTTATGAACATTATTTAATTATATTGAGGTGTATTAATAATGTGTCTATCCAAACACTAGGAGTGAAAGAAATTGGATAGATGATCTTAAAAGGAAACAAATAATTTCCTATGATACCGATTAAGACTGTGGTTCTCAACTTTCCTAATGCCGGAACACCTTAATACAATTCCTCATGTTCTAGTGACTCCCAACCATAAAATTATTTTCGTTGCTATTTCATAACTGTAATTTTGCTACTATTATGAATTGCAATGTAAATATCTGATATGCAGAATGTATTTTCATTCACTGGACCAAATTTGGCACAAATACCCGATACACCCAAATTTGAATACTGGTGGGGTGTGTGTGTGGGGGGGGGGCGTTAATTTTGTCATTTGGATGTAGTAGTTGCTGGGATTTATAGTTACCCTACAATCGAAGAGCATTCTGAACTCCACCAATGATGGAATTGAACCAAACGTGGCACACAGGACTCCCATGACCAACAGAAAATACTGGAAGGGTTTGGTAGGCATTGACCTTGAGTTTTGGAGTTGTTTTGTTTTGTTTTGTTTTTTGTCGTGTCAGGAGCGACTGGAGAAACTGCAAGTCGCTTCTGGTGTGAGAGAATTAGCCGTCTGAAAGGACGTTTCCCAGGGGATGCCCGTATGATTTGATGTTTTTATCATCCTTGGGAAGCTTCTCTCATGTCCCCGCATGATGAGCTGGAGCTGATAGAGGGAGCTCATCCGCCTCTACCCAGATTCGAACCTGTGATCTGTCGGTCTTCAGTCCTGCCGGCACAGGGGTTTAACCCACTGTGCCACCGGGGGCTCCATTATTTTGGAGTTGTAGTTCATCTACATCCAGAGAGCACTGAGTTTTGGAGTTGTAGTTCATCTACATCCAGAGAGCACTGTGGACTCTAACAATGATGGATCTGGACCAAACTTGGCACGAATACTCAATATGCCCAAATGTGAGCCCTGGTGGAGTTTGAGGAAAATAGACCTTGACATTTGGGAGTTGTAGTTGCTGGTATTTATAGTTCACTTGTAACCAACATTCTGAACCTCACCAAGGATAGAATTGGGCCATACATCCCACACAGAAGCCCCACGACCAACAAAAAATACTGTGTTTCATGATGGTCTTTGGCAACTGCTCTGACACCCCCTCGTGACCCCCCAGGGGTCCTAACGCCCAGGTTGAGAAATGCTGAATTAAGAGATCTGAAGGATGAGTGATCCCTATTTGCTTCATCAGCTGGACAAAGCTCTTCCAGGCTCAGAGGCAAAATATATGAGGGGTATTTTTTAAGTAAGGTCCGTTTTGTTGTAGACACTAGTAGTTCGCTCGCATACCGCAACGAGCACGTGCGTTGTGTACCGGCATGCCTTGAGAACAACTGTGCTCAGTTTCTGCTCTGTAGCTAACCTGTACAGTTCTGTTCTGTGCTTTCAAAATGTTTAAGACTATCAACTCACCCTCCGCATGTGAGGTTCGCTCAGTGATACGGTTTTTGTCAGCAAGGAACCTGCCTGCTGCAGAAATTCATTGACAGATTTGTGAAGTGTATGGTGATACTGTTATGAGTGAAAGCAAAGTGCGTAAGTGGGTACGACAATTCAAAGATGGCCGTGACAACGTCCATGATGAGGACTGCTCCGGTCGCCCTTCTTTGATTACAGTGAACTCTTGGTTATCGGAGCAGGAGGCAAGTTTTATGAAGAGGGTATTTTAAAATTGGTTCAGAGGTATGATAAGTGTTTGAACAAACTTGGCAACTATGTTGAAAAATAGAGTGAAGTATGCACTTTCTGAAAATAAATTTACTTTTTTGAAATAAACTTTCGTTGTGTACTTATCTTGAAACGGACCTTACTTAAAAAATACCCCTCGTAGATATTTCTACCTTCAGAGAATGCTGGAAAGAAAATTCCGTACTAAACATTTGGACTAAGGCAGCAGAGCAGGGTTATGACAGTTTCCTTGTACTTTATTTCTAGCATATAACAGATTTAGAGAAAAAAAGGATTTGAAGAGATTCATTGAAATTGTAGGCCAGCAACAAAATTGCAATTACTGTACAAATATTCTAAGAGAGAGATGGCATCCCAAGAAGCTGGCAGCACAGCAGTCAGTGGCACAAAAAATGTAAATTCAAAAGGGGTGGGAGTAGAAATGGCAAGGTAAGTTAAGCACTAGTGAACCAATAACTGCATAGACCTTAATTCATGTCATTCATATTAATTTAGTCCTTGAAATCCTGCAAATGAGTCTTCTAACGTTTCTAGTTAAATATATCTGCATTTTGAGTAGGATTTTGTGATGAATTCCCCCTTCTTTTGTATGCATTTGCAGAATGAAACAGCTGCCTGAAAAAATCACATGTACATTTTTGCAAGAAGAGTGAACTATTATTAGAATATGTATAATAACAATTCTGGAGCATTAATGAAGGTTAGAGTGGGGCCAAACAGGGGGCACAGCAAATTGAATGCAGTATAAACAACAATGTAGGTAGTGTATTGTCGAAGGCTTTCATGGCTGGAATCACTAGGTTCTTGTGGGTTTTTTCAGGCTATAGGGCCATGTTCTAGAGGCATTTCTCCTTACGTTTCACCTGCATCTATGGCAAGCATCCTCAGAGGTAGTGAGGCACATCCTCTGAGGCACATCTTAACACCTATCAACAAAAGATTTTCCCAGGCTCAGCCAGGTCTTCAAATGCTAATGAAGGTGGCCAGTTGAAACATTCACACCTAGCTCCAGCAGAGAAGAGCTCTTTGCCCCACCCCAGCCATTCCACAGATATATAAACCCATTGTCCTAATTCCAACAGACCTCACTGGGCACCACAATTCAAGAGAGATATTGACAAGCTGGAATGTGTCCAGAGGAGGGCGACTAAAATGATCAAGGGTCTGGAGAACAAGCCCTATGAGGAGCGGCTTAGGGAACTGGGCATGTTTAGCCTGAAGAAGAGAAGGCTGAGAGGAGATATGATAGCCATGTATAAATATGTGAGAGGAAGCCACAGGGAGGAGGGAGCAAGCTTGTTTTCTGCTTCCTTGGAGACTAGGACGCGGAACAATGGCTTCAAACTACAAGAGAGGAGATTCCATCTGAACATAAGGAAGAACTTCCTGACTGTGAGAGCCGTTCAGCAGTGGAACTCTCTGCCCCGGAGTGTGGTGGAGGCTCCTTCTTTGGAAGCTTTTAAGCAGAGGCTGGATGGCCATTTGTCAGGGGTGATTTGAATGCAATATTCCTGCTTCTTGGCAGGGGGTTGGACTGGATGGCCCATGAGGTCTCTTCCAACTCTTTGATTCTATGATTCTATGATTCTATAGCCCGAAAAAACCCACAAGAACCTAATGTAGGTAGTATTTTGGGATTTTAAAACCCTGAATCTTTAAAACACATATACAAATTCCCATCCTATTACTGATTGTTGCTGTTTTAGTTGACCGGGGCTAATGCAGTCCTGCGGTAAGAGGATGGGGTCATTGCAAGGAGAAATTACGAACTCATTGGAAAGAGAACCTGCATTGAGGACAGCACTTGCCACTTGAGGGATGCCTATTCTGATGTGATAAACCTTACAAACTAAGCTGACAAAAGGTGACATTCCTGCCACTCAGGGGCTAAAATTCTGCTTATGAAGTGGTCCCCCAGCTCATTTGGCTTCTCCTCTAGATAACTGCTTAGAAACATGTAAATACATTGTAAAACCCCTACTGGATTGGAAGATTGCCTTTCAAGCTCTGCTGAAAACTAATATATGAAAACTAGCAAGTGGTGAGATAAGTTGACCTTGAAAAAGTTACTGGGGGATAATTAAACAAAAATAAATAAATAAAAGAATATCTTTCCTTGACTGAACCTTTACTATGACTTTAAAAAAATCCTAGGTAAATGGCCTCATGTTTGCAGTGCTACCTGTTGGAAATTCAAAAAATGTATGCCATGTAAAATAATGGCAGACTGCATAAAGCCAAATTTTGTTTTCTCGTGGCTGATATAGAAATAATACAGAATCTCCAAGACAGCAATTGACATGGAATGGAGAACAAATAATAAATACTAGGCCTGGGTAACAACGGAAAAAATTGTTTCTAAAATCAATTCGTTTTTTGTGGGTTTTTGTGTTTCGATATTTAAAATAATTACAAAATTTTCCTTTTAAAAAGTTCGATATTTACGAAATTTCGTAAATGGTAACAAAATAACGAATTGATTTCCGAAACAATAACGAATCGATTCGTTAATGGCAGACGCGACCGCGAAATACGCTAAAAAACCTCCAAAAACTTCTGAAGCTTCCCTCTCCCTCTGTTGTTGACTGTTGGTGTGATATTATAATTTTTTTTCACTAATTAAACCATAAAACTGGCCCAGACATGCGGAAATAATAACGAAACGACCTCGGAACAATAACAAAAAATTGCTCCAGAATGGTTCGTTATCGCTTCATAATCAACAAAATTAACGAATTATTAACGAATTACGAATTAACGAAACGAAACCGCCCAGCCCTAATAAATACCCCCCAATCCAGTCCACTCAAAATTATTAGGCTTGGGCAGTTTCGTTCGTTAATTTCGTAATTTGTTATTAATTCGTATTTAAATTAGCTTATGATCCAATATTGAGCCATGCAGGAATAGTGTGAGGAGTAAATTAGATTCGAAACAATTTTTTCAATTTATTTCGTAATTATTTTGTAATTATTTTGTAATTATTTCAATATTATTTTGTAATTATTTCGTAATTATTTTCGCTTGTCTGGTGCAAGTTTTATAGTTGTTGTTTGTTTTATCACACCAACAGTCAACAACAGAGGGAGAGGGAAGCTTCAGAAGTTCCCCCTGTCCCATTTGGAGGGTTTTTTTAGCATATTGCGCAATCGTGTCCGCCATTAACGAATCAATTCGTAATTATACAAAATTTCGTATATTTCGAAATTTTTAAAAGGAAAATTTCGGAATTATTTTTTAAAAAAACGAAACGCAAGGGCCACCTAAAAACAAAACGAGTTTAGAACCAAATTTTCCTGTGGTTACCCAAGCCTAAAAATTACCTCTTTCTAATTTATATTTTAGAAATAGCCAAGGTAAAATGAAGATCCAACCAGTCCATACTTCAGGAAATAAAGCCCGACTGCTCATTGGAGGGAAAGACAGGGGGGGGGGGGACACAGAGCCCGACCAATGAGGGGGGTCAGCCCCTGCCAGGGACGGAGGACAGTTGGGAAGGTACCGTAGGATATCTATAGTCCCACAATTTCTTCACGAAACAAAACGCACAATAGCATATCCACACTGTGTGTGTGTGTATATAGGTTAACGGTAAAGGTTTTCCCCTGGTAGTAAATCCAGTCATGTCCAACTCTGGGACTCTGGGACTCATCTCCATTTTTTAGCTGAAGAGCCGGCATTGTCCGTAGACACCTCCAAAGTCATATGGCCACTGGCATGACTGCATGGAGCACCCTTACCTTCCTGCCAGAGTGGTACCTATCGCTCTACTCACATTTGCTTGCTATATGAATTGAAAATCATTCTATCGATCTATCTTTTACAACTTGGCAACATACACATGTTGGCAGAGCAACAGTGCATGTGTATGGGTGGTGTGGAGTTGTGAAAATATAGTAGAATTAATGCACATGCAAGTTCATCCCCACAATAACCCCTCAAGACATGCACTCCAGCAGAGCCACTTATTTCCCGCGTGACTGTGTGTATTTGAGGGGAGAGTTGAGGAAATATAGTAAAATTAACATCCATGTAGGTATTCTCCACAACTTCCTTTCAACATAGACATTACCATATTATCCACACCCATATGAGTGTGTGTGTGTGTGTGTGTGCATGCACTACATCTCTCCCCCCCCCCCCCCCAAGAAAGAAGGAGACAAAGAGCGAGGGAAGGTTGGCCACAGCAACGCGTGGTGGGTAAGGTAAAGGTAAAAGTAGTCCCCTGACATTAAGTCCAGTCATGTCTGACTCTGGGGTGTGGTGCTCATCTCCATTTCTAAGCCGAAGAAATGGACATGTTGGCAGAGCAGCGTTGTCCATAGACACCTCCAAGGTCATGTGGCCGGCATGACTGCATGGAGCGCCGTTACCTTCCCGCCGGAGCGGTACCTATTGATCTACTCACATTTGCATGTTTTCGAACTGCTAGGTTGGCAGAAGCTAGGGCTGACAGCGGTAGCTCACGCCGCTCCCCGGAATCGAACCTACGACCTTTCGATCAACAAGCTCAGCAGCTCAGTGCTTTAACCCACTGCGCCACCGGAGGCTACAGCTAGTTATATATAACATATAAACATTTCTTGGGGCTCCACAAGACATTTTTGCTTCAAAAAGGACTCTGTGGCTGACAAAGTTTGAGAACCCCTGATGTAGGGGTAAGAATGCCATCTACAAATAGCCCAACACCAATTTGAAAAACATGAAGGATTCCATATTTTGGAATTTTTCCCTTGTGGCTTGGCTTTGTTCAATTTCGTCACAAATAGAACTGAACATATTGTCCATCTGACGGAGGTTTGCAATCCACTTTCCATGCTAACAAGCTGCCGTGCGTATCTTTCAAAGGAAATCTCCATCTCCTTATCATTATTTAATATTTTCCATGAACCTTCCAAACCTTTTAATGTCATTGGAATGTTTGGATCATTTTTATACTGCCCAAAATATTTGGCAAAGACAAAGCAGCTGGCAGGTGGAGCTCTACTTTGGCAGTTAAAAGAAATCAATCTATGTAACTCAAATCAGCCAAATAGATTACTCATTTTCTGATAAGCTTTATTCCCTTGAGCTCTCGATCTTCCTTGGTTGCTGGCGGCTCGCCGGCTGTAGTACAGATTGAAGAACTGGCTGCTCATTGCTCCTCATATGCAAAGCACAACATAGTTCAGGATGCTCAATACTGCTGGAATAATATTTCCCTCAAGAACATCCTTTTTATATTGATCAGTATATTTTCATAACAGGAGCAAGTTCTCATGCTCTATTGCTTGATCTGAAGGATAAAATGAGGTGGTGAGGAATTTTGAATTTAAAATTTTCTTCATTCAAATCAGTTGCATTATTGAGAATGGGAGACAGACAGAGTTTTTCTGTCTGTGCATGTGTGGACGTACAAACACACAAAATTGAAAAACTGACATACTCCTGCTGAATAGGGATTAGAAGAGTGTCTTCTTATCCAGCCATGTTTCCCTGCATTGTAATTCTGCACTGGCTGGGGAGCAGGCCCGTAGCTGGGGGGGAGGCTTGAGGGGCTTCAGCCCCCCCCCCCCGAAATTCTCAGGGTGGTCTGTGTTCTGGTACAGCTGTACCAGGAGCTCCAATTTTGTTTGTTTTGCATTGAATGTTTGTTTGCAGTCCTAAGTTTAAGAGACTATGCAGATAGGTGGCTTCGTTTGGTTGCAGTTATAGGGCAAGCCACCTGAACATCATCGTTGAGTTTGGTCCCGCCCCTTGCTCAGGGCAATTGGGACGGGAAGGGGGCCATTTTTCAGTTAGTCTCAGCTAGGAAGTCAATGTACAGGACATGTACAGACTTTATCCTGTACAAAGGCTTCAACCCTTAAGACTTCCCGGGGGAGAACAGTCTTAAGAGCATCTAAAGATTCCCAAAGGTTCCAGGGAAACAGCCTTACAGCCCTGAGGAATTTCGGAGGGAATAACAGCTTTAAACATCAAGATCTCCAGCTATGTGATTACAGGCCTACTGGTACGTCCACTCGGTTTTGAGACGCAGTTCAGCCCGGTAGTGGATCCACATCAGTCAGGTCTAGATTCACAGTTAGCCTGGGAGGAGCTAGAAAGGGATTTTCCTTGGAAGTAAAGTAAAGTAACAGTTAGAAGCCACCAGTTGCTTGAAGCCTGGAAGCATTTGTTTAACCTTTGAAGACAAAGGTTGGGCTAAATTATAAAATTATAAAGGTTGGGCTAAATTATAAATTATAAAATTATAAAATTTCTGCTCTCGATCCTGCCGGCTTCACAAGCACGTCTGGCGGGGATGAGAGACAGGGCCTTCTCAGTGGTGGCCCCTCGGCTGTGGAACGCCCTTCCTGCAGATATTAGATCGGCCCCCTCCTTGCTGGCATTCCGGAGGAAAGTAAAGACCTGGATGTTTGAACCGGCATTCGACTAAGCAGTGTGATTGATTGACTGATTATTGGAACACGGAATAATGGATAACGAGTTTTGGATTCTGATTTCACCGACTAGACCGGATGGATTTGTTATATTGATGTATTGATGTTTTGATGCTGATGTTAATGATGTTAATGACTTGTGATGCTTTTGTTTTTAAATGCATAATGATTTTGTATCCTGTGTATCTAAACTGTTGTAAACCGCTCTGAGTCGCCCAAGGGCTGAGAAGAGCGGTATACAAATAAAGTAAATTAAGTAAATAAATAAAGTTGCACGTCCTGTTTTAAAAGCACTTCGTTTCAAGCCCAGCGGCGACAGAACAGTCTGCAAGAAGGCCTTACTGGTACATTATTTAAACTGTTATGTTTATTCATATCATGAATCATATGATCATAGTGTCTAGATCTAAGGAAGTAATGCTACCCCTCTATTCTGCTTTGGTTAGACCACACCTGGAATATTGTGTCCAATTCTGGGCACCACAATTCAAGAGAGATATTGACAAGCTGGAATGTGTCCAGAGGAGGGTGACTAAAATGATCAAGGGTCTGGAGAACAAGCCCTATGAGGAGCGGCTTAGGGAACTGGGCATTTAGCCTGAAGAAGAGAAGACTGAGAGGAGGTATGATAGCTATGTATAAATATGTGAGAGGAAGCCACAGGGAGGAGTGAGCAAGCTTGTTTTCTGCTTCCTTGGAGACTAGGACGTGGAACAATGGCTTCAAACTACAAGAGAGGAGATTCCATCTGAACATTAGGAAGAACTTCCTGACTGTGAGAGCCATTCAGCAGTGGAACTCTCTGCCCCAGAGTGTGGTGGAGGCTCCTTCTTTGGAAGCTTTTAAACAGAGGCTGGATGGCCATCTGTCAGGGGTGATTTGAAAGCAATATTCCTGCTTCTTGGCAGGGAGTTGGACTGGATGGCCCAGGAGGTCTCTTCCAACTCTTTGATTCTATGATTCATTCTCTGGCCTAGGAGAGTGAATTTTGAAATTCTTAAACCTAGGAATTATGTTGGAATCCCACGATCCTTTGGCTCAGTCTTTAAAATGATCTTCTTTAAAAGCCTGTCTGAATAAAAAGGGTTTAGCCTGCTGCTGAAAGGACACAAAGGAGGGGGCCATTTTGGCTTTCCTGGGAAGAAAAGGAGACTAGAACTATGGCTTCAAACTACACCATCAGAACATTAGGAAGAACTTCCTGATTGTGAGAGCTGTTCAGCAGTGGAACTCTCTGCCCTGGAGTGTGGTGGAGACTCCTTCTTTGGAAGCTTTTAAGCAGAGGCTGGATGGCCATTTGTCAGGGGTGGTTTGAATACAATATTCCTGCTTCTTGGCAGGGGGTTGGACTGGATGGCCCATGAGGTCTCTTCCAACTCTTTGATTCTATGATTCTATGATCTGATCACCATGCTCAGTATATCCCATATGCATGGGGGTATTGGGATAATGATACAGAAGGTTAGATCCTAAGCCCCCACCCCGAACCAAATTCAGCCCCCCAAATTAAACTCACCCCCCCCCCCCCCAAATCAAAATCCTGGCTCCTGGTCTGCTGGGGAGCACTGAGATTTTTTAAGTGTCTTGCACAACAAAATAAATATAACCATGATAGACATTGCAGTATAACTCCATGCTAGTGTTGTAAAAGCAAGGATGTTGGAAAGCAAGGATGAGGAGATGCTCACCTCTTGTGAAAGCAATACTGAAATAGATGGATTTATTTATTTTTTTGTCATGTCAGAGCAACCAGTCCATTATGTTACATTTCTAACAGAACAAAGCAAACAAACAGAAAAATACACAACTTGTGAGTTTGGTAGCTGGTTAAATGTCCTTTGACCAGTATCTGGCCACTTGGAGTGCTTCCGGTGTTGCTGCAAGAAGGTCCTCCATTGTGCATGTGGCAGGGCTCAGGTTGCATTGCAGCAGGTGGTCAGTGGTTTGCTCTTCTCCACACTCGCATGTTGTGGATTCCACTTTGTAGCCCCATTTCTGAAGGTTGGCTCTGCATCTCGTGGTGCCAGAGCACAGTCTCTTCAGTGCCTTCCAAGTCACCCAGTCCTCTGTGTGCCCAGGAGGGAGTCTCTCATATGGTATCAGCCATTGGTTGAGGTTCTGGGTTTGAGCCTGCCACTTCTGGACTCTCGCTTGCTGAGGTGTTCCAGCGAGTGTCTCTGTAGATCTTAGAAAACTATGTCTAGATTTAAGTCGTTGGCGTGCTGGCTGATACCCAAACAGGGGATGAGCTGGAGATGTCTCTGCCTTGGTCCTTTCACTATTGGCTGCTACTTCCCAGCGGATGTCAGGTGGTGCAATACCGGTTAAGCAGTGTAATTTCTCCAGTGGTGTAGGACACAGGCACCCCGTGATAATGTGGCATGTCTCATTAAGAGCCACATCCACTGTTTTAGTGTGGTGAGATGTGTTTCACATCGGGCATGCATACTCAGCAGCAGAGTAGCAGAGCACAAGGGCAAATGTCTTCACTGTGTCTGGTTGTGATCCCCAGGTTGTGCCAGTCAGCTTTCGTATGATATTGTTTCTAGCACCCACTTTTTGCTTGATGTTCAGGCAGTGCTTCTTGTAGGTCAGAGCACGGTCCAGGGTGACTCCCAGGTATTTGGGTGTACTACAATGCTCCAGTGGGATTCCTTCCCAGGTAATCCTCAGAGCTCGGGATGCTTGTCCGTTCTTAAGGTGAAAGGCACATGTCTGTGTTTTAGATGGATTAGGGATCAGCTAGTTTTCTCTGTAATAGGTAGTAAGAGCGCCTAGAGCTTCGGAGAGCTTCTGTTCAACCATCTCAAAGCTCCCTGCTTGGGCAGTAACGGCATGATCATCAGCATAGATGAAACTCTCTGTCCCTTCTGGCAGTGGCTGGTCATTTGTGTAGATGTTGAACATGGATGGAGCAAGCACGCTCCCCTGAGGCAGGCCGTTCTTCTGTTTCCGCCATCTGCTTCTCTGGCCCTGGACCTCAACAAAAAAGCTCCTGTTTTGTAGCAGGTTTCCTATGAGGCGGGTGAGGTGGTAGTCCTTTGTGATATTATACATTTTTCTCAGGAGGAGGCGGTGGTTCACAGTATCATAGGCTGCTGACAGGTCTATGAAGACAGCTCCTGTGATCTGCTGCCTTTCAAAGCCATCTTCTATGTGCTGAGTCAGGTTCAGCACTTGCAATGTGCAGCTTTTGCCTTTCCTGAAGCCAGCTTGCTGTGGAATCAGACATGGGTCTATTTTTTCCATAATTCTATAGATGGATGAAGAGCTTGGAAAAGTAGAGAGGGATTCGGGAACGTGGAACTTTGCCACTCCCAACTTTTGATTTGGTTTCCACATGCTCAGAAAGTGTGTATTTTAATTATAAAATTTCTTTCAGTTCAATGCTTAATCTTTAATTAAAGCTCTTAGTATAAGCACCTGAGATAATTTATCAACGGGATATATACGAGTCACTGCAATGCTGGTAAATTTAAAAGAAAGCGGTGGAGATTAAAGTGCCATGTGACAGATAAATTGAGCAGATCTGGTTATCATTATATGAGAAGTTGAAAATAATATACCGAATCGTTTGAACTTCCCCCTCCTGACCAAAAAAAGAAACAAAAAGGGGGTCAAAACTGCTTAGTAACAGTATGATGACATGTTTTTGCTTGGAGAATCCCACAATGCATCACTAAATCTTCTTTCCCCATCCATTTCTCTTCCCGTATAACGGGCAGTGCTCATCTCTGTTTCCAAGGGTATTAACAGACTAAGCTCTTTCTTCTCCCTCTAGATTACAGTAGTTATTATTGTCATGGTTGCTAAGGCCCAGAGTAGGCAGAAAATAAAAGAGATATGCAGGAGTAGTAATAATGAAAAACACCAATTTCAATGCCATTCTTTTTTTAAAGTAGAGCCCAAAGGAATTCATGCGGTAATATATACAATGCAGCCTGCAATTGGAGTGCCGTTCTGTTGCAAATGGAGCAGTGGTCCAGAAAGAAACCTGTGATGGGTTTAATATCTCTGACAGGGAAGGCGAGGTGTCTGACAATGAAGACTCAAAATTCATGTGCAAATACTTCTGAATAGGATATTACACAGTTCTCCAGTAGAGCTAAGTTAAGGCCTGAAAGACATTAATTTCTCAGAAGGAATCGTAATAATAATAACCCTTCAGCTGCAATCCAGTAGGTTTCAAAGAGCATGTATATGTGTTTTTAAATTACAAAGAAGGAATGTATGTTGTCTTGTATTTTCAACATAGTTTCTGGAAATGCAGGACAGCACGGATCTTATTCGAACTAGTTCTTTCCTCAGCTGTTTCCCCATTTTCTCTTGCTAATCTCAAATGGGTTTTAAAAGACTTTTGGATCAATATAACTCACTGGGTGTCCTTGGGCCAGTCACTCTCTTGGCCTGAAACTATTTCACTGCAGTGTTGTTGTACAACAAGAAGGGAGCTTTGAAGGGAATTTGAAGAGGCACAAATGGAGGGCGAAAAAGAGAAATGTGCCAAAAGGAAAGCGCGTCAAGCCAACCCCGACCGGGACCGCCTTCCACCTGGAAACCAATGCCCTCACTGCGGGAGAAGATGCAGAGAAAGAATATGGCTCCACAATCACCTACGGACCCACCAGAACACTGATCCTGGAAGACTATCTTACTTGGCCAACAAGGGATCACCTAAGTGAAGTGAAGAAGGGAGCTATATGTGCTGCCATGGATTCACTTGCGAAAGGGCTGATATACATTCAACTAAGTAACTTTCCAATAATGGACTACATGAGCTAAATCCAGTATTAATCTCATCTAGAATACACCCAATGATATGAATAGTAGGGCTGAGCGGTTTCGTTTCGTTAATTCGTAATTCGTTAAACATTCGTTATTTTTTTTGTTAAGGAAGCGATAACGAACCATTCTGGAGCAACTTAAAAATGAAACGAATTTTTCAATTCGTTTCATAAATGCTTCGTATTTCGTTATGTATTCATTTCGTTATTGGTTTGAGGTCGTTTCGTTATTATTTCCGCATGTCTGGGGCAAGTTTTATAGTTGTTTTTTGTTTAATTAGTGAAAAAAAATTATAATATCACACCAACAGTCAACAACAGAGGGAGAGGGAAGCTTCAGAAGTTCCCCCTGTCCCATTTGGAGGTTTTTTAGCGTATTGCGCGGTCGCGTCCGCCATTAACGAATCGATTCGTTATTGTTTCGTTATTGTTTCGTTATTGTTTCGTAATTTTTTTACCATTTATGAAATTTCGTAAATATCGAACTTTTTTTAAAAAAAAATTCGGATTTTTTTTAAATATCGAAACGCAAAAAACCCCAAAAAACGAATCGATTTTAGAAACAATTTTTTCCGTTGTTACCCAGGCCTAATGAATAGACTTTTTGCCATAAATAATATTAAACCCAGTTGATTTAAATTGGATGAACTTTATCTAGGATTCAAAGACATAGCCATGGAATGTCAGTATACAAAGGGTTCTTGTAGCACCTGAGAGACTGAGACTGGATCTACACTGCCATATAATCTAGAGTCTCAAACCAGATAATCCTCATTATTCACCTTGAACTGGATTATATGAATCTACACTGCCATATAATCCAGTTCAAAGCAGATAGTTTCAGTTTTATATAGCAGTGTAGAATGATCCTGAGAGAATGAAGCTAAAAAGCTTGAGTTTTTGTAGACTCCAGCCTCATCTACACAGTCACAGTTTATGCTACCAACTTCTTTTTCGCCATTAATGTTTGTTTAAGGTGCTACAAGATGCCTTTGCATTTAATTTAAATTAACACTGAATGCAGCCTTTTAAATAAGATTTGAAGAAGTTCAAAGATTATAGCTACCCTATGATTATAGAGATTTAAGACTAATCTACACTGCCATATAATCCAGTTTCAGAATGCAGATTTACTACATTGTACTGAACTATATGTATTCTGTTGCGCGCTGGCCCTGTAAAGAATTTCCTTTAAAATAGGACGTGCAATCTTTGCCTAGCGGGAAGCCAAGGGGCCCCCAAGAGAAGTTCTCAGGGATTTTCCAGAAGTGATGGTCTTTAGAGTCTTTGATAATGCAACAAAGTCTTTATTATGGAAAAACAACAAATCTTCAATGGTTCAAACAACACTTCAAGGCTTTCTCAGTCTAGTCCTCAATGGACTGGCACCTGACTTTGACTAATTAAACTTTCTCTGTAGGAAAAACCCTTTTTAACTTCTCCCAGGCTGACTATAATCTAATCCTTACTGATGTGGGCTCCGCTACCGGGTCGATCTGCGTCTCGAGCACCGAGTGGACCTACCAGTAAGGCTAGTAGATTCTCCAGCTGGAGTTCTTTGGTCTTCCAAAACTGTTTACCCTCCGAAATTCTTCAATCATTTAGGGCTGTTTCCCTGGGAATCTTTGAAGATCACTGGATGCTCTTAAGACTGTTCTCCCCCAGAAAGTCTTAAGGGTTGAAGCTTTTGTACAGGAAGAGCTTGAACATGTCCTGTACATTAGCTTTCCTTACTGAGACTAACTAAAAATGTCTCCCTTCCTTTCCCAATTGCCCTAAACAAGGGGCGGAACCAAAACTTAATGATGATGGACAGGTGACTTGTAGGGCTGGGCGGTTTCGTTTCGTAATTTCGTAATTCGTTAAAAATTCGTTATTTTTTTTATAACGAAGCAATAAAGAACCATTCAGGAGCAACTAAAAAACGAAACGAATTTTAAAATTCGTTTCGTAATTGTTTCGGATTCGTTATGTATTTGTTTCGTTATCGTTTTGAAATCGTTTCGTTATTATTTCCGCATGTCTGGGGCAAGTTTTATAGTTGTTGTTTGTTTAATCAGTGAAAAAAATTATAAATGTCACACCAACAGTCAACAACAGAGGGAGAGGGAAGCTTCCCATTTGGAGGTATTTTAGTGTATTGCGCGGTCGTGTCCGCCATTAACGAATAGATTCGTAATTGTTTCATAATTGTTTCGTATTGTTTTGTAATTTACGAAATTTCGTAAATATCAAACTTTTAAAAAGAAAAAATTCGGAATTCTTTTAAAAATCGAAACGCA
Organism: Anolis sagrei; assembly: GCF_037176765.1. Lineage (NCBI taxonomy): Eukaryota > Metazoa > Chordata > Lepidosauria > Squamata > Anolidae > Anolis > Anolis sagrei. The sequence goes on from NC_090021.1 coordinate 158,747,076, forward strand.
AAACCCCCCAAAAATGAATCGATTTTAGAAACAAATTTTTCCGTGGTTGGACAGCCCTAGTGACTTCCCCTATGACTGCAAACAAAGGAAGTCACCTTTCTGCAGAATCCCAGCCACTTTGGACTGCAAGCAAACATTTAATACAAAGCAAATAAAATTGGAGCTCCTGGTACAGCCGTACCAGAACAATATGGCAGTGTAGACTCAGGGATGATCTACACTGCCATATAATCCAGTATCTAATTATAGATAATCTGCTTTGAATGGGATTATATGAGTCTACACTGCCATATAAATCAGTTCAAATCAGATAGGCTGTGATCAGAAACTGGATTATATGGCCTCATATAACCCAGTCCAATATGGTTCAGTCTGCTTTATATGAGTCTACACTGACCATTATAAAGCAGTTCAGACTGGATTATACAGCAGTGTGGCTGGGCTTTAGCTGACTCACACTAGAGACAAAATCCACTTTAAATCCGGATTCCGCCTCCTGCAGAATTCTGGGGTTTGTAGTTTAGGGAGGAACTTTTAACAACCTCACTAAACTACAAGCTCCAGAATTCTGCAAGAGGCAGAAACTGGATTTTGAGTGGATTTTTTTCTTTGGTGTGATGAAGTGAAGACCATGAGCATGAAGGTTCGGTTTAGTTAGGATCCTAATATCTCCTAATATCTTAGCTAGAGTCTCTGATCTGTGCAAAGCCATGTGATCTTGTAGGATTGCTGCGTCTTGGGCTACCGAGTTCCAAAAACAAATTTTTATTTGTCAAACTTGGTTCACCCAACATTTGATAGGTGTTGTGAATGATGATCAGTGTAAACGTGAAAATTCTTCAAGAAAGGCAAGTAAAGGAATCACCCTGTTCCCAATTTCATCATTGCACACCACTCATTATAATGATATACAATTATTACAAATATTGTTGTTATAGTGCATTCTAATTCATTATAACTTAGTGTGCATGAGTATCAGAAAACTTTCAAAGTGACAAATCAATGTGAGTAGGAAAGAAGTGCTGAAGCAGAAAAAAGAAATCAGCACATGAGACTAATTTGCTACTGAGTAACATAACTGTAATCGAAGTCCAGTGAACTGAGAAAGTCAAAATGCAGTTTTAATCATGTGAATTAGTCCTTATGTGAGGGAGTTTTAGATTAGGGCAAGTTGTGTGAATTCATGCTTATTCCAAAGATATTTCCAGAAAGTAAGTCTAGGAAAGCAGTGGATGTTATCTATTACAGTCAACTGCACAGCTTAGGAACTATTTTTACTACCTCATCAGATGTCTTAGGATGCTTTCACCCAGTCTGGGGGATGCACACTGATACTGGACATCACGTGACATTGTGTGAGACCTTGTGGAGGCCTCACCCACAACCAGAGGCGGCCCTAGGTAATTTTCAACGGTAAGCAAACAGTATTTTGGCGCCGCCCCCCCCCCCCCCACCAATCATTGATATATATTTTCTGTTCGTCATGGCAGTTCTGTGTGCTATATTTGGTTCAATTCCATCATTGGTGGAGTTCAGAATGCTCTTTGTAGGTGAACTATACATCCCAGTAACTACACTTGCCGCACTTGCTCCCTTGTCTGGCCCACTTTGGGACCAAGAGAGAGAGAGACAGACAGAGAGAGAGAGAGGTGGGAGATACCTCCAGCCGGAGGGGCTCTCTCTCTTGCTCTGTCTCTCTCTCTTGGTCCCAATGGCTGAAGAGAAAGTCAGGAGAAGAGGCGACTTTTGGTGCGCATGCTGGGGTCTTCAGACACACCTCCGGACCCGAAACGGGCCAGGCACAGCGGCTCCGCCCCTTGGCCCACCCGTGGATTGGGGAGAGGAGGCAGGTGGGGTGCCGGGGGATCGGGAAAGGGAGCCAGTCATGGGGAAGGGATCGAACGCGGAGAACGATTGAGCGCCGGCTCTGCTCGCACACCCGGTGGACGGGTGGAGCAGGAACAAGAGGGGCTAGGTGAGGCTCAAGGGCCTGGCCCATTTGGGAAGAGGATCGCCCGGCAGCGAGGCAAGAAAGCCGAGGCTCCCCCCGGACTGCTAGGGCTGTTGTGAGCTGAGGGGGCGCTCCTCAAGTGGTGGTCGAGGGACATTTACAGAGGCGCCTCTGTGCCCCTGGCAAAAAAAAAGTGTTCTGCAACCGCTTACTTCGCGTAATGGACCAGCCGCCCCTGCCCACAACAAGGGTGAAAGCATCGCTGGACACTTTTACCCTAACATGGGTGTCTTCCCATGTTGTGCTGTCTCCAATGGAGCAAGCACAGGGCCTCCCCATAAGGGGATTTTACCAATGAGCTGGGGAAAGCATCACAGAGAGGGAGCAGTATGTGGGGTGACAGATTCTCCCCACTGTTTCCTCTTTCCTTGCAAAAGCCTGGCGAAACAGGACGCTCCATATGGGTTTTCTGATGAGGTCCTTAAAGTAACTAATTACAGTTACAGCTGTGCAATACCCAGTAGCAGTTTTCCTTCTATCTATATAAATAAAAATGTAATGTTCATTTGCGGCATTAACAGAACTCAAAAACCACTGGACGAACTGACCCCAAATTTGGACACAATACACCTATCAGGCCAATGAGTGCCCATCACCCCTAAAACACACAAAACCCCAGCAGAATGGAGTTAACCCCCCCCCCAAATAAACTATATATACATATACACATACACATGCACACATACAGACAAACACTCCTATTTTTTAAACAGTTTTATACTAATTTATGCAATGCTTTTGATACAAAATAAATAAATAACTTCTATAATAATCATAATAATAACACCTATGTACCTTTAATAATAATAATGGTGTCTATCATATCTATATGCCTAAAATAATATATATAAATAATATATATTAGATAAAGAAATTATTAAAAGTGAGTTGTTTCCTTAAAGTAGTTACGACTACACATTCTGTTTGATTAATCACAGTTGGGAGTCTATCACACTGTCAATCAAGTCAAAGAAGATTGCCTTCCTGATCTGGATTTGTGAGTGCACTATTCAGCATATATCTAACTCTTGTACATGGGAATAACATAACTGTGCGTAGCCTTGGACAAACTGAGATTTCTATAAAAAATGCGGGTTAGTTAATTATGTCTACATACTTCCCATATGATTTCAGCTATTTATTCAGTTTTATTAAACAATCCATTATTCTACCTCATACACAAACATTTAGCCAGCTGGGTATTCAAAAACGTATTATGTTGCTCTTCTAGTTCCAATGAAAGTGAATGCCCAGTACACAAATTCCCAGTGTAGGGGTTCCCAATGCAGAAAGAAGGCATCTTTCAAGCCTCTTTCAATTTCTTACATCATTTTCTTAATTTCAACTAAATTCCCTCTTTTCCTACAGAGTAGCTACTTCAGCATATCTGCAATCATAAATGGAAGCATTTGAATGTAATTTAGATGGGGGGGGGGAGGGGGGTTCATGGGAAGACAGATTCTGTGTTGGAAAAGGGGAAAACTTACATTTGCCTCTTTAGTGCTGCACACTCTCCAAAAATGTGTATCACTCACTGCAATTCTACTTTCTAAAATGCTTGGTAGTTTTTTTAAAGTCCAATTGCAGTTGGCCCTTCATATCCATGGATTCCATATCCACAGATTCATCCATGGCTTGAAAACACTTTAAAAATATTAATACTGTAAAGCAGTGTTTCTCAACCTGGGGATCGGGACCCCTGAGGGGGTCGCGAGGGTGTGTCAGAGGGGTCGCCAAAGACCATAAGAAAACACAGTATTTTCTGATGGTCATGAGGATTCCATGTGGGAAGTTTGAGGCAATTCTATTGTTGGTGGAGTTCAGAATGTTCTTTGATTGTAATGAACTATAAATCCCAGCAGCTACAACTCCCAAATGTCAAGATCTATTTTCCCCAGACTCCACCAGTGTTCACATTTGGGCATATTGAGTATTCATGGCAAGTTTGGTCCAGATCCACCATTACATGAGTCCACAGTGCTCTCTGGATATAGGTGAATGACAGGAAAGCCTAGAGAAGACAATGATGCTGGGGAAAGTGGAAGGGAAAAGGAAGAGGGGCCGACCAAGGGCAAGATGGATGGATGGCATCCTTGAAGTGACTGGACTGACCTTGAAGGAGCTGGGGGTGGTGACGGCCGACAGGGAGCTCTGGCGTGGACTGGTCCATGAGGTCACGAAGAGTCGGAGATGACTGAACGAATGAACAACAACAACAAAAGAACTCCCAAACTCAAGGTCAATGCCCATCAAACCCTTCCAGTGTTTTCCGTTGGTAATGGGAGCCAAGTTTGGTTCAAATCCATCGCTGGTGGAGTTCAGAATGCTCTTTGATTATAAGTAAACTATAAATCCCAGCAACTACAACTTTCAAATTACAAAATCAATCCTCCCCCAACCCCACTAGCATTCACATTTGGGTGTATTGGGTATTTGTGCCCAGTTTGGTCCAGTGAATGAAAATGCATCCTTCATATCAGATATTTACATTATGATTCATAAGAGTAGTAATATTACAGTTATGAAAGAGCAATGAAAACAATATTATGGTTGGGGGTCACCACAACATGAGGGACTGTATTAAGGGTTCATGGCATTAGGAAGGTTGAGAAACACTGCTGTAAAGCCAATCTTAATTTTGTTATTTTATATAAGGGACACCATTTTACTATGCCACAGGATATAATCGGTTTACAGCATCTATGGATTATACATATGTATGTTTATTTACATATACATATGTATGTTTGTTTATTTACTTTATTTATATCCAGAGGCGGCCCTAGGTAATTTTCAACAGTAAGAAAACAGTATTTTGGTGCCCCATCACTGGTATATATTTTCTGTTCGTCGTGGGAGTTCTGTTTGCCATATTTGGTTCAGTTCCATCACTGGTGGAGTTCAGAATGCTCTTTGATTTTAGATGAACTATACATCCCAGTAACTACAACTCGCATATGTCAAGGTCTATTTTCTCCCAAGAGCGCCTCAAGAGCGCCCCTGGGCAAAATCAACTATACTGCAAATGCTTACTTTGCGTAATGGGTTGAGCTGCCCCTGTTTATACCCCATCTTTCTCCCCAAGGGAAAAGGGGGAAACTTCTGTGTTGTGTCTCTTGTAGAACCCAGAAGGATCTTCTGGATGCAAATATGACCACTGCCTTCCAAACTGTCCTTACTATTTATTCCCATAGGGCTTTATCGCATGAGGATTTTTCCCAATAGAAATGTGTTATTTCTAAAAACACAATTCAAACTGGATTGCTGCACACCTTGGGAATCATTTTCAGGGATGACAAAATTTATGTGCAAGGAAACGCAGCATTCGGGACTGCCCATGCATTACCTTTAGTTCAGTGTTTCTCAACCTGGGGGTCGGGACCCCTGGGTGGGTCGCGAGGGGGTGTCAGAGGGGTCACCAAAGACAAATAGAAAACAGAGTATTTTCTGATGGCCGTGGGGGTTCCGTGTGGGAAGTTTGGCCCAATTCTGTCATTGGTGGAGTTCAGAATGCTCTTTGATTATAGGTGAACTATAAATCCCAGCAACTACAACTCCCAAATGTCAAGGTCTATTTTCCCCAAACCCCACCATTGTCCACATTTGGGCATATTGAGTATTCATGCCAAGTTTGGTCCAGATGCATCTGGATGTAGGTGAACTACAACTCCAAAACCCAAGGTCACTGCCCACCAAACCCTTCTAGAATTTTCTTTTGATAATGGGAGCTCTGTGTCCCAAGTTTGGTTCAATTCATCCTTGGTGGAGTTCGTAATGCCCTTTGATATTGTAGGCACCACAATTCAAGAGAGATATTGACAAGCTGGAAAGTGTCCAGAGGAGGGCGACTAAAATGATCAAGGGTCTGGAGAACAAGCCCTATGAGGAGCGGCTTAGGGAACTGGGCATGTTTAGCCTGAAGAAGAGAAGGCTGAGAGGAGATATGATAGCCATGTATAAATATGTGAGAGGAAGCCACAGGGAGGAGGGAGCAAGCTTGTTTTCTGCTTCCTTGGAGACTAGGACACGGAACAATGGCTTCAAACTACAAGAAAGGAGATTCCATCTGAACATTAGGAAGAACTTCCTGACTGTGAGAGCCGTTCAGCAGTGGAACTCTCTGCCCCGGAGTGTGGTGGAGGCTCCTTCCTTGGAAGCTTTTAAACAGAGGCTGGATGGCCATCTGTCAGGGGTGATTTGAATGCAATATTCCTGCTTCTTGGCAGGGGGTTGGACTGGATGGCCCATGAGGTCTCTTCCAACTCTTTGATTCTATGATTCTATGTGAGCTATAAATCCCAGCAACTGCAAGTCCCAAATGACAGAATCAATCCTCCCCTCGACCCCACCAGTATTCAAATTTGGGTGTATTGAGTATTTGTTCCAAATGAATGAAAATACATCCTGCATATCAGATATTTACAAGATGATTCATAACAGCAGCAAAATTACAGTTGTGAAGTAGAAAACAAATAATGTTATGGTTGGGGGTCACCACAACATGAGGAACTAGATTAAGGGGTCATGGCATTAGGAAGGTTGAGAACCACTGCTTTAGTTGCTTTTGAGTTCCTCAATGAGGGAGCGAGTGCAGAATATTAAATAAATAAATACCTCCTCCAAACCTCCAAGGCAAAAATCCAAGGCACTCTAGATAAAGAACCAGCTGGGAAATTAAAACTTATCTTGGCTCTTCAACACACATCACTCATTTAAATAATTAATAAATCAATTCTGGAAGTAAATTCATGCTGAAATTCCATCTTAAACCAATCAATTTAGTTCAAACATACATTTAATTAAATGCCCCTATTTATTACAAAATGTCCTTAATTGATAACTTAATTTCATGCAATTAGTGGTAGTTGATTTCCATCATTCTACCATTCTAGTGACAAAGATATTACAAAAGGTGGATTTTGACTTTTTAAGAAGAATGTTAAAACATAACTTACAGAAAAACCATATTAGAATCATAGAATCATAGAATCAAAAAGTTGGAAGAGACCTCATGGGCCATCCAGTCCAACCCCCTGCCAAGAAGCAGAAATATTGCATTCAAATCACCCCTGACAGATGGCCATCCAGCCTCTGTTTAAAAGCTTCCAAAGAAGGAGCCTCCACCACACTCCGGGGCAGAGAGTTCCACTGCTGAACGGCTCTCACAGTCAGGAAGTTCTTCCTCATGTTCAGATGGAATCTCCTCTCTTGTAGTTTGAAGCCATTTTTTCGTGTCTAAGTCTCCAGGGAAGCAGAAAACAAGCTTGCTCCCTCCTCCCTGTGGCTTCCTCTCACATATTTATACATGGCTATCATATCTCCTCTCAGCCTCCTCTTCTTCAGGCTAAACATGCCCAGCTCATTAAGCCGCTCCTCATAGGGCTTGTTCTCCAGACCCTTGATCATTTTAGTTGCCCTCCTCTGGACACATTCCAGCTTGTCAATATCTCTCTTGAATTGTGGTGCCCAGAATTGGACACAATATTCCAGGTGTGGTCTAACCAAAGCGGAATAGAGGGGTAGCATGACTTCCCTAGATCTAGACACTATGCTCCTATTGATACAGGCCAAAATCCCATTGGCTTTTTTTGCCGCCACATCACATTGTTGGCTCATGTTTAACTTGTTGTCCACGAGGACTCCAAGATCTTTTTCACACGTACTGCTCTCGAGCCAGGCGTCCCCCATTCTGTATCTTTGCATTTCATTTTTTCTGCCTAAGTGGGGTACCTTGCATTTGTCCCTGTTGAACTTCACTTTGTTAGTTTTGGCCCATCTCTCTAATCTGTCAAGATAGTTTTGAATTCTGCTCCTGTCCTCTGGAGTATTGGCTCTCCCTCCCAATTTGGTGTCGTCTGCAATCTTGATGATCATGCCTCCTAGCCCTTCATCTAAGTCATTAATAAAGATGTTGAACAGGATTAGCATGGGTTTACCTGTTAGATGCATTTAGTCAACATTATACTTATTAGTTTTTCTATGTGGATAATACTTATTAGTCTCATTTAACTTACTAAGACTTACATTCAAGTATACATAGGATCCTAAAATGCTTAAATCTTTCTGCCCGAAATTTGTGGGACTTTATTAGTGTTTTACTTTGACTAGATCATGTCTCAGATGACCAATTAATATTTGAAATAGGTGCTCTTCATTCTAGCTGAAATGTTGAATAGACAATTCAATTACTGACAAAGAGGAAAAATCTTATACTAAAATGTCTTTTCTGCATTTCACATTCTTATGGCTATTCAAATGTGGTTAGCACATATAAGAAACATTTGTAAAAGAATATAAATGAATGCCAATTTATGAAAAGAGGAACACCTTTTATATATCACTGTAGGATAAACAAACAAAATACAAAGTTACTTTATATGTTTTGTTATCTATGACAGCTATTCGCTGATCCAATTATTTTATGTCCAACGTTTTTCCCCAGAATATTTTATGTGCCCTAAAATTACACTGTTCTACAAATTTTCAGTTTTTCTCAGTTACAGAAATGAATTGTGCCGTTTCTTAATAAATTTAACATGCTGAATTCAAATATAATAATTAAATGTGTTAATTGGCTCTGGTTTTTATGCAACAGCTATTTCAATTTTCTCCACAATAGGTAATTCGTTAATATTATGATAATGCGCCTAACCTTACTGCATGTATGTAAACCGTGAATATATACTAAATTTTA